>NW_027290309.1:0-41537 GCF_016086655.4 Lepeophtheirus salmonis | reverse complement strand
TAAGGACCGTTTTTATTACACCCCGGCCCACGGGTAATGTAGTTAAACTTCTTTGTAATTTAAATTTATCTAGTCCTGTTCAAAAATGTACACCAGCCCTTCTGTTGTAAAGTTATTATGCTCGGGCGAATGCTGCTTAAACTCCACCAATGGTGCATTTTTATACACCAATGATATCTTTTAATATGGTATAATGCACCCTTACATTGTACAGGTCAACTGTTGAGCCTGGGAAAGCCAAATATATCTGCCGTTACTTCTCTGAGCATCAAGGAACCCATGTAATATTCCTCTATAGTTGCAATATCTAAATTATCAGAACCTCAAAAATATTCAAAAAGTTGTGATCATTAGCTTATTTAAATGTTCTGGTAAGCAAGTGCGACCAAATCTTTTCGTAATTGATAATTTTAAATCTTAACAGAGAAAAAAAGATAACAACAAAATAAAATAGGCTTCATATAGAAATTCAAAATATCCTCTAGAAGAGTCTTAATATTAAAAATACCTAACTTTTCAAATTTGTGACACAAAATCTTGTAGTGTGTTGTAATTTTGCACCTTCAAAACTTGAAAGATTTACTATTTACAAAAAATTTACGAAAAAAAAGTTTCTATTTTTTTTTTAATTATTTAAATATGGCTTAAACGGCTGATAAAGTAAAGACGAAAGCTTGGTAGAATTATTAAGTCAAAATCGTAGTCTAAAGGATTTATTTCGGGGGAGGAGGGAGGCGACAGAGTGTATTTCTAGAAATCGGAATAATTCAGCTTGAGCCATTGCTGCGTTGGTCTTGTATCTCGGGGGCAGTCCTGATAGAACACATAGTTTCCCTATGGGTGTTTATAACTCACCCAGTTCAAGGCCACCTCATTGAGGACGTGTTGGCACACCTTGGCCCAATTTTCAGGCCTTTGGGAACCAATCCTCTTTTTGTCTGATGCCTCAATTCCCAGCCTAATTTGGGCGGCTGTGTGTGTACTAAACCAGCTATACTTTGTCTTTTCGGGGTTCCCAAAGTGGGGTCGGGGGTCGCGAGACACAGATGCGGGGTCGCGAAATGCATTCCAAAAAACAAATACAATTTTTTTTTTTTTATTATTAAAAAAAAAATTATAAAAAAAAAAGAATTTTTTTTTTTTTTTTGTATAACATATACATATGAGTTGATATTAGAGTTAAACCATGCAATTGTAGCCGAGCGTTTAGTTGTTGTATTGAATAAGGCCTCAGCCTAAAGAAGACACAGGAGATATAGCAGCCGTTTAGTACAGCACATCCTTCCGGTAAAACCCCTCTTCAAAATAAGAGTCACTAAATAAAATAGCTTACACATTTCCCATCAGTTTTTTTCTTTTTTCTCCCCTTTTTTTTCCTCCACAAAAAGAACATTTCCTTTTTTATCTTATGACACAGGTTAGCGACAGTTACATTTACAGCAGCACCAGTCACACGGTAGCTGGCCAAAACTCTTTTGGAAAGCAGCTGAAAATTATTGAAAGTCACAATGAAACGTTGGTTAATACCAACCAAATCGAGGAGACCACAGGAACAGGACAGGCTAGCGGAGAAGGAGAGGCTACCTGAGCTTGAGAAGCTAGCGGAGAAGGAGAGGCCAGCAGAGCTTGAGATGCCAGCGGAGGTAGAGATGCAAGCGGAGCAGGAGAGGTCAGCGGAGGTAGAGAGCAGACAAGCATCCCCGTCCTCAAGTGCGTCGATCTTCGGCAGAGGTGGAGACCATATACATCACCAGTCTGAGCAGCACACCAAGGATCGAAAATATCGAGAGGAATTTATCCAGTATGGATTTACATGTGTCATTATCAACGAACGACAACATCCCCAATGTGTGATATGCACTGAGGTACTTGCACATGAGAGCCTCAAGCTGGAAAAATGCTCCGACACTTGAAAACCAAGCATCCCTCACTCGCTGCTAAACCATCCAATTTTTTCCGCAGAAAGGAGCGAGAGGTAAGGACCAAAAGCAAGTCCTTACCAGCCAAACAAGAATCCCAGCCAAAGCTCAAAGGGCCTCATATGAGGTGGCATATTTAATTGCACAGGCTAAAAAGCCACACACAATTGGTGAAACCTTAATTAAACCTGCTGCTTTAGCTATGAGTCGGGCCATGCATGGGGATAAATTAGCCCGTGAGCTGGAATCGGTGCCGCTGTCAAACAGGACTATTGCCCGGCGCATCACAGACATGGCCCAGGACATAATGTGCCAGCTGGTGGACAGAATAAAAGGAGGAAAATATGCTTTACAACTAGATGAATCGACAGATATATCCAACTCTGCCCAGCTGCTTGTTTTTGTCAGATACAGCTTTGACGGAAAACTAAATGAGGACATGCTGTTTTGCTCGCCGCTGGAGGAACGTGCACAGGTGAGGACATTTTTGAAAAGCTTGACAGCAAACTAAAAGAAGAGGGACTATTTTGGGAAAATTGCATCGGTGTGTGTACGGACGGGGCTGGAGCGATGCTGGGGAAAAAGAAAGGACTGAAAGCGAGAGTATTACAAGTGGCGCCGCACATAAATTTCACACACTGCATGATTCAACAGGGAATCGCTTGCCAGCAAAACGCTTGAACCAGACCTTAAACATGTTCTCGACACTGCGGTTAAAATGGTAAACTACATAAAAACACGTCCACTCAATGTTAGACTGTTTGCCTCTCTGTGTAACGAACTGGGATCAGAGCATGAGGGCCTGCTGTTCCATACCGAAGTCCGATGGCTCTCGCGGGGAAATGTGCTCAGCCGCCTGTATAAACTGCGGGACGAGGTGCGCCTTTTTCTGATGGAGCATGGATCCCAGCTCGCCGACCACCTCAATGACCCTGCATGGATAACAAGGCTGGCGTATTTGTCTTGCATATTTGAAAAATTAAATGGACTTAATCTGGCACTGCAAGGTGAAAACACTAACATCTTGTCAATGAATGACAAAATCTGCGCATTCAAGAGGAAACTCGAGCGCTGGTCAGGGCAAGTGAGAATGGGGAGTCTCGATATGTTTTCTGAGCTGGACGAATTCATCGAGGAAAATGCACTGAGTGTCAAAACTGTGCAGAAGTTCATCACAGTGCACCTTCAGTCTCTCCTGGAACACTTCAACAAGTATTTTCCAGAGGAAACTGCTCCAGAGAAATATGACTGGATAAGATCACCATTCACCGTTACGAGGGCTTATCATCTCACATCCGACCTGGAGGACGCATTGGTTGAACTGTCAAGTGACAGAACCTTACAGGCAGCATTTAACACCAAGACGCTGGCGGAGTTTTGGATTTCGGTCGAGAGGGAATACCCACAGCTATCCAAGGCCGCTATGCATCTCCTGATTCCATTTGGCTCTACTTACTTGTGCGAAAAAACGTTCTCAGCACTGACCTACATAAAAATAAATACAGATCGCGGCTAAACGTGGAGGAGGATCTACAAGTGGCCGTCTCTAAAATAAAGCCCAGAATGGACTTGCTCTGCTCCAAGAATATTGCCCACCCATCTCATTAGGTGTGTTTAAGAAATGTAAATAATAGGCTAAAATAAGTATCCCTAATAAGTAAAGTTTTTGCACATGCAGCAATAAGGTGTCTGTTGCACGTTATAAGCGCACATATCCTGTGTTTTTCTCAGACAAGACTTACCTGCGCACTTGTTTATAATTGTATGTTCACTCAGCCCTGCTGTTTAAAGTTTCCTGTATTCTGGTTGTATTTTATTTCTCAAATTACTATAAAATAATTTCATCTCTGTAAGGCTGTTGTTATTTTGTGTTGTATTAATGCCCGTTTTGCATAGGCCAGGGGTAAGCAACCTTTACTATCGAAAGAGCCGTTTTGCCCCCTCTTCCCCCAAATCAAATTTGTCTGGAGCCGCAAATCATATTTGATAACACAGCTTATAAAGTTTTATATATAGTTATACTATATATATTAAAACTATAGTTTGTTGCAATTATTAAAGTATAGAACGACAACTGTTGAAATTTTTTAGCTATTTTTACCTGTGACAACAAAGGAAAATACCAAACTCGTCTGAAGAGGAGAAAAAAATACACCTGCAAGTATAGGCCTATTTTGAAATAAATTGCTACCCATATATGTGTGTATATGTATGAAATGTATAAAATAAGAAGCACTCTATTTTGAAATAAATAATATTATATAGCTGCAGCCTAATAGCTTAAAAAGATATATTTTAGTTGACGAAATATTAAAACTAAACGTGAGAGCAGGTCGGACTGGAGGCGGACACAGAAACTCGGTACAAACCCCCAGTAGCTTCTGCTCTGTTCAAGAAGCTGCGGCGCTGATCTCTGAGCAGCTGTGACCAGAGAGACTCTGTGTTTTCACTGTTTCAACTGTTAAGACGCAGTCAGTCACTGATCGGCTGCTTCACGTGAACGAGCTCTGATCTCACTGTGTGCGTCTCTCTGGTCGAGTGAGCGGGGCCCCGTGGCCTGTGTGTGTGCGCGCTGTCTGGGAGAACATACACGCACAAGCACGCAAGCATAGTGCATGTGCGCGTGGCTGTGCGCAACATTATAATCCACCTCCAGTGTTGTTGGGGGTCGCCAGTCTCTGGCACCGTTATTTTGGGGGTCGCAGGCTGAAAAGTTTGGGAACCCCTGTTATAGACTGGTATAAAGATCGAAACTGTCCATAATTTTATAATATATTAAATAAAATATGAATAATATAAAAGGTGATATTGTCTTATATACGGGTCATAAGTTTGAAAAAGTTTACAAATAAATTATCTGTAATCATCAGTTGCATTACATGATCGAGTAAGTATATCAGACTTCTCGTCATTTTAAATGACTAGAAATCAATGTAAAAGCTCTGTAAAATCTTTATAAAAACATTGAGGTGTATCAAAGACTTATAATTTGATAAAAAAAAGACTTTGGGATGAAAGTTTTTCTATGGACCCTTTGATTAAATAAAAGAAGAAAGTACTTTTTTTTCATCGTTATATATTTTATTTTTTTGTAAAAAATGATAATTTTGTTAATAGGAGTAATATTTAATTATAATTATTTTGGGATGTAATCATCTGGAAATATAATAGTTTTTCAAAAGGTTTTTTTTTATATAAAGCTTACATATAATAATAAATCAATTCATGTGCTACTTGACCTCAACCGCTTTGACATAACTTCCTTAGCACTAGCAGCTGTTGATTGCGCGTTCTGAGGTTGTGATTAAGTTATCGAGAGTGATTAAGAACCATTGACGATTGCTCTATTTGATACTCATAGTTTGAGTCATGATATTCCACATATACAGGAATTGGAACCGGTTCATAAGTTTAATCCACCGCCTTGTGGGAGACCCAAAACTAATGTTGATGTTACATTGGTAAATGATTTGCTTAAAACTTGTCTAAAATAATACATTATATTGGTTTTATTTGTATTTAGATAGTTTTATTTTATATTCTATCCATACAAACAATACACTACTATAATTATGAGAGCTGGTGAGAAAATTAGTCTTATAAGAATACATAGCCCGTTATTTAATTATTACTTCACGAAACATTCATTGCTTATAAAAACCCAAGTATCTAATGACCGAATATCTTAGTTTACAAAAATATGAAGAAGAAAAGTTAATAATTGGATTTCAATAATACTTTAAAATTAAAATAGTTAACAGTAATTTCAATATGTTCTAAATAAAGCTGATTTGTACGGATGTAAGTAGTTTAATTTAGCTATAAATAATGGAATCTAGATTGATTTTTCTTTCAGATTATGTAAATAAATATTTATACAGCTTCGTTTTGTGTTTTGGGAACAATGTGAATAAATGATTGACGAAAGAGATGACTCTGGGGATATGTCGAAATATCCCCAACCCCCACAGACATCCCCATAGCACCAAGGCCAGCCTGATGGACTCCATCAAACCTATTCGGCAACATGGGCAATGAGATGGTCAGAAGAGCCTGCGCCCGGTTCAGAGGCCGTATTCAGGCCATTATTGATGCCAACGGTGATTAAATCGAATGAATGGCTACTCTATGCCTATCTCGTCATAGTTTTGATTTTCAATAAAAAGTTAAAAAATGTATATTTTGTGTTGTTTTTTGTAGAAAAATATTTTGCCCACAATTTGATCCCCGCTCCCTGTATTAGGCAAAAATAAAACTTCTTTGATATTTTTATGTTTTAAAGTGACTTATTTTATTCCTTTTTATTATTATAGAAAATATCCATTGTATAATATATCAGCGTGACCAGCCGTTATTTTTTTCATGAACCTGTTCATCTTTCTTCTTCAAAATTAACTTAATCGATAAAAATCCGAACGTTTCGCGAATTTATTAAAAATATACCAAATTTCTAGAATCAAGGCCTCATAACAGTTGTGCTGATGTATCCAGGGTGACCAACCGTGCTCATTTACCCAGATAAATTCTCTTTTTACGTCCTTTCCAGAAATTTGGTAGATTTTTAATAAATTCGCGAAACGTTCGGATTTTTATCTTTTTTGAATATTTAAATGGGCCCTCTACTTTTCAAAAACTTTGCTCCGAGCCTCACCATTAATAAAGCGTTTTTACTTACCCAAAGAAATGGAAAGCGACGTAATCGGAGGGAGGGATTACAGAATAAATTAATTTTTTCTGGCTCTGGATCATCCAGGAGTAGTATTAACACTAATTTTAAGAAAAATTGAGAATCCCGTATTTTTAAAAAAGTACATAGGTTCAGGATAGTGACAAAAAGTTTTTACATGGACTTCGAGTTTTGGTTTTTTTCTATTTCACGCTTATGGTCCCAATCAAAAGTGTTTGCAAATTTTTACAAGCAATTATCAACGATCAAGGAAAAGATTCAACTCCACTCTGGTTAATTGGAGAGGTCATCGTCGATCTGGATACATCGAGATACTATGCGAATCAACATATTCGGCAAAAGTTAATTTTAAAACTAGATTTGGTAGATATTATAAGGGGTCAAAATTCTACCAGTTCTTTCTTATGGAGAAGGGGAGACCAGTCTTCTAGGATTGATTTTGCACTGTTATCTCCAAAACTGTTTTCCCAGATTAGAAATGCATCTTACCATATTGATCCAGCCTCAGATCATAAAAGTTTTTTGGATTTGCGTAATGTAACATCTTGTAAAGGATATAAGATACCAAAATGGATATTGGAGGAAAATGATTTTAAATAACCCATTTAAATCCCCTTTACTGTTATTCTATAAAATAATTCAAAAAATCCTAAAACCGGATGAATATTTTAGTGAAAAAGAAATTTTTTAGGATTTATCAAAATTAAATATTTGAAATTATTTCATAGCTATCTCTAAAAACTGGATTCTTCGTTACTATAACGTAGATAATTTTTAATTTTTAAAATAAAAATATGTTAAAAAATTGAATAATGTTTTTACTACCTAGTTTTATGAAATTGAGTTTAACAATTACCCTCATTATTAGCAATGTGTTATTGATTTAATAAATAAAAAATTAACATAAGAAATACCTCTTTGTAGGTGATAAATACACATAAATAACAGTTTAAATATATTTTATTGCTTGCACTTTCAAATGGCTTCATTATAATTAATTACTTCCTCGTATTCAAAGTTGACTGTTTGCTTTTTCGAAAATACTTTTTGTTAAAAAAATATGACATAAACAAGTGCAACGTCATTTTGTAGATGTAACCTTATGAATGGTAGTTATTCCTTAATTCTTGAGAAAGGAACATCAAGTTATAAGCAAGGGTGATAATTTTGGTAAGTGTACAGTATTCGTGATTCCTTCCCCCTTGTTTTCTTCTATTATTTTCTTGTATATATATATGTGTGTAAAGTACAGTCTTTTACCTCGTTTTAAGTATAAATAGTTGTGTATTTTATGTATGTATCAGAGTTGTTTTTTGTATTTATAAGAATACAAATGTTCTTATAAATAACCGTTGTATTATTCCTCTACACCTATCCTTCTCCTCACTTCTGTCGGTAGTCCTGGATAAATAATAATGGTACCTCCTCACCTTTGTCAAGACACAACAGTAAGAATAGAAAAGCGTGCGAGGAGTAATAAATAAATACGCATGCCATCATTGATTAAATAATATACATCTTCTACCGATTAAGAACATTATCATTCCCACCTTTATTATTCAATATTCATATAATATTAGATGCTGATAGTCGATAGAGAACTGAATAAAGTACCTAAAATAACGTCACCTTCTGTCTGGATTTATGAAAATGGAGGCCCAAGAATTTGGAAAATACTTATCGGATGAGAAACAGATGGCTTGTCAGATTTGTCGATCTATATGTGCATTTAGTCCCCTGTCTAGAATTACACGACACTCATTATCCTCATCTCATATCAAGAGCATAGATATTCATCGAAAAAATCAAGTTAATGATGAATACATCAAGTCAGACTTTAACTCTGATACCACAAAGATGCTTATTGCATGTATATACCCTTACCCTTTACTAATCATCTACGTTCAAAAAATTTATGGAGAAATACACGGGTAAACCTATCCCTTCCCGAGGAACTATCATTAAATTAATGGAGGATGTTGGTACTGATGTCATTTATATAAATACATATAAAAATGTCTTGAGTCATCCACACCAAATGACGATCAAGTTATCAGTAAAAAGTAGAAAATATTTACTAATTTCGAAATGAAACTCTGAATTTTGAACTATCTAACCGTAAGTATTCCATTTTTTTTTAAATCTAACCATAAAATATGATTCTATTTTAGCTAAATATATCAAGAATTATGATACACAACTCATTAAATGGCAAAAACAACTGCTTAAATGGCCACAACAACGAGGGTAGTAGCTTCGGATGGTTTGCAACTAGTTTGTCTGACACTAGTTTCTTCACTTAAAGATTTGGGTATGATCATTAGGTTTTCCAATATTACATATTCAATAAATATTACTTTTTTTATCACTTAAGGCTTAGCAATGGTTGATAGGCTCCAAGAAATGGTGTTAAGAAAACTCATAAAAGGCAAAAATAACTGCTTAAATGGTCACAACAACGGGAATAGTTGCATTGGGTGTAACATTATAATTAGCAATTGTGTATATCCTTCATGATAATAGTATATTGTTATATAAGCATAAATAACGAGGAAAAAATCTTTTTTGATGCTCTTAATAATGAGTAATTTCTCCGGACATTAATACATAATTAGCTTTTGCTCTAAATCTTTAAGATGGATTTATTTCTAACATTTTTTTATTAGTATATTTATTGTCTAATTTTATGATTTTGACATTTATTTTATTATTAATAATTAGTTAGATATCATCGGTAGAGATATATCTATCCTGTGCACAATTGTATATAATTTATTGTTATTAGTTATATGATTTCAATTGTTTAATTTTGTATATTTAACATAAATGTATGATGGTATATTTTTTAGTATGTAGATTATATTTAATTAAAGCCTTCCTTTTTAAACTTGGAACTTTAAATATATTTCAAAATACTCTACTTTGTCTTTTCATTAGCTATTATTCTAAGGATAAGGTTGATAATAAATTACGATTTCATGGAGTTTGACGTTTTCAAATCTACTGTAACGGATAAAAACGTCGAAGTCGATTATACGTAGTATATCTTCATTAAACATTTTGAATATAAATACTTTCGTTATACCCTCAAAAATCGTAATAAAGCAGGCACCTGATAATCACATCAGTATTTTAAACAATGATACCATATGTCTTTTTTTTCCCCTCCTCCTTGCACGCGTTTTTCTCTACAATATTATTAACCTTAGTTATAAGGCATGTACGTAGGCGTGTAAGTTGGTCGTGAAAAGACGGGAGATAAACTAAAAAAATTAATTTTCTGAGGAACTTACGAAGACGCGTTTCTACTCTAGGACAAGGCAGAAAGACTCAAGTGCGAGTACTTATTTAATAATTGAACCTAAGTTTTATTTATATAAGAGAGTAACTCTTAGCTTTTATCGGGGAGTTACAAAGATGTGTTACACTCCGGCACATGAAGGAAATAAGAGTGTGCAAGTATTTATTGAGTATACCACATGTAGTTTTATTCAGTAAAGAGAGTAACTTTGAGCAAATTTTAGGAAGTTATAGACGCAGTGATGCATAAAATATGTCCGGCCTTTATGTAAATATGAAATAAACCGAAAAAGAAAGACAAGAAACAAACAAAAAAAGGAGAGTGGCAATGGCCTTTATAGACTCTGCAAAGGCCTTTGACTCAGTCTCACATAAGTCATTGTTGCTGGCCAGTGCCAGATTTGGTCGCCCACCCATGGTCCTGAAATATTTAACAAATGTCTATAGTAACGCCTCCGCCACCCACAGGGTAGGGAGAATATAAAGTTAAAGTCAGGCATCCTGCAAGGGGACCCTCAGTCGGAGTACCTCTTTAACTTCGTGCTAGATTGGTACCTGGCCGAAATTAACAAAACCCCAATGAGAGGTTTTAATCCCTATAAACTAGGTAAAGAAACGATAAAATATCTTCTGTTTTTGGATGACTCAGTCTTAGTTGCAGAGGACGCTAAAAACCTCCATAAAATCTGTGATGTTTTCTTAGGTCAATGTAAGGTAGTAGGCCTTAACACAAACTTTAAAAAGTGTGCGTACACTTACAATGACCATAACTTCAAAACTAATGGGTATTTCATTGATGCAGGCACTAAATGGGGCATCGATAGATGGCCAGAGCGTATCCCCAATGGTAATAAATGAAACGTATAAGTACTTGGGGAGCATTACTCGCCGTTGGGAGTCAGCTATGCCAACTTATTTGACCGGTTGCAGGATGGGATAAGAAACCTTGATGCCAGTAAGTTCAGTGTCTTACACAGATACATAGGTATATAGGATCATCTCATCCCTCTTCTAAACTACCCACTCACCTACGCAAGATACAGGTTTACTTATATAAAGAGGGGTGCCCTCCTTATAAGGAGATCTGTAAGGGAGTGGGTAGGGCCGTCCGACGATACTCCAAAAGAGTTGTACCATGCTCAGGTGGCTGATGGAGGGTTGGGGCTGAAAGAGCTTCTCATCTCCAGCCGTATCCTAGCAAATGGTAGAGCTTGGGCGCTACAGGATAGCAAGGAAAACAACATCATAGAAGTCTGAAGACTTAACAGACCTATGTTGGGGTTAAAGAAGGTCCCGATAGGGGGGTTATCATGCTCCTTCAGTGACCAGCCCCCCGAGTTGTACGGAAAGGCACTTTATTCAAAAGTAGACACAAAGGGGTAAAGTCAAGTCAGCAAGGACATCAAAACTTCTTTTGCTTGCTGACACGCACTATGAATGTTTCACATAAGAATTTGCCCCTGCTGTACAAATAATGGCTGGGTTCGTGTGCGCTAAAACAAAGCAGTCCAGATTCAGGGCACTGGAAGGGTGCAATAAATGCCACTTATGCCCGGAAAAAGTAAAATACCTGGCTTACATCCTCCAGAAAGACACAATGTAATTCAAAGAATGATTGTGAGCTCACTGAGCCAGAGGGGAATAAAAGCCGAGGAAGTTAACGTTGTACCGCATACGGAATCGTGCTTGAAGCCAGATAATCTAATTTTTAGGGGTTCCATGGTTTACGTGAGGTATACCATTGTATCAGATGCGTGTGAACTTGCAGATCGAGAAAATAGAAAAGAAATAAGTAAGGGACAGACGAGCTCAAAAAATCAATAATTGTGCATCTTGAACTCGGTGACAAATATGAACTAAATGATATAACTTTAATACCTGTAGTAGTAAATTGGAGAGGGTATTATCTAAACAGGCTTATACTGACCCTTCCAATCAAAATAGATCGAGGTCTGGATATCCCTGCTCAATGTTCGTAATATTAATGGATCAAACTAAAATTTAGTCCTAACATCCTCGGGGGTAACTAATAACTAATATTTCAAATTAAGTTATATTAAAGTTACAAAATATTTAATCCTCTTTTTTCTATTTTATTTTTATATGTTCTGTTATTAAAATGAATTAATGTAGTCCCAAGCGTAGGTTTTATTCATTTTAGGTCTCACCAACTACACTAGTGTAGATATATTGGGGGAAGAGAAATAACAGAAAATTTAAGTACAGTTTTGTTAATATTTTAATTAATTTGTCAATTTTAAATCTAGGACGAGATCTAATTATCTATACATATTTTAACACAAACTTGCCATACCCAAATGTGGGATTTTATTTTAGCCTCCTTATGACCGAATCAGTGTGAATTCGCACTAGCGGTCATAGGATGGGTGGGCTGTTAGATGGACCATGGATTACTTAACATTTGGATAGCCTTAACCCATGCAAACTTATTTTTAGAACTTCTAAAATTAATAATAATTAATTCTTCTATTAATTAACAATTGTAGAGGAGAAGAATTAATTCTTTTTAAAAAGGTGATGAATCATGAACAAGCAGATACGTCCTTATCCAATCGTACATTTGAAGCCTACATTTCTGATTTAAGTAATCAATTGTGGAGCTGTTGATCGGTTGGTGAAAGATTTAATTAGTAGCATCTCTTCGAAGAACATACACGAAATTTGAGAAAATATGTAGATTTATTTTTATTTGAAATTCGTTTGAATAAAGGAATTGGCTGGAAATATTAAGGCAGTTGTGTTTTGGATTTGTCTGGAATAATCCTCATGGAATATCCAGAAAGGATACCACTATTACAGGTGAAAATTATTCATTGTTATTGGACTGTTTGAAACCCGAACTGCAAGAAAGACGCCCTAGATTAGCCTGCAAAAAGTATTTTTCTATCACAAGAATGCACCAGCTCCCACCTCAGCAGTTGTGGTCGCAAAAATAGTGGATATAGGGTTTCAACCCTAGATGCCCGCATGCCTAACAATCTCATGCAGCTTCACTCTTTTGTCATCCATCACCATATCATGGATTTTATCAATGAATTCTGGAGTAGTAACCTCAACAGGGCGTCCAAAACGTTCAACGTCACTTGTATCTATATGGTTACTTAAATTTTTTGAAACAACTTATAAACTGTTCTAAAAAAAGGTTCAGAGTTTCCATAATGCTTATCAAGCATCTATTTTGTCTCTTGAAGCGTTTTGCCTTTCATAAAGTAATGTTTAATCAACACAAGAAATTATTTTTCGTCCATTTTTACAATCACTCCACTTTTTGATTCAAATGAATGCCAAAAGGAAGAAATAGCCCGCCTAAAAGTTGGTGTGTGTTCTTCTAACAGATCCAACAAACTAAAATAACCTCGATACACAACAGTAATGCATCTCTCGAAATATACACGGACTTTTCAAACGAACCTCGTATATAATTCTGTGGACACCCCTGAAATTAAGCAACAGTCATTTAAATCCCTTGACTTTTTGTTTGTTTCAATCGTCTCATGAAATCTTGTTTATCACATACTCAGGATGGTTTTGTTATCGTTTTGAAAAAGCGTTAATGCCATGTATTTAATTCCCTAATTATAAGTTTTTTAAGAATTCAATACACTTCTTTGACAACTTATGATACCATTTTGTATATAAGGTAAAATCAACTCATGCTAAGTAGTTTTATTAAAACCTCTTTGATATTTTTCATAAGAATATCTTCTGATGAACAAAAACCAAACCATATTTCGATCTGGAGACACAAAAAAATAAAATGAAGTAGACTTTAAAATCAAATCAAATAATAAATTTATAAAGTAACAAGAAATTTTTTAGTTAACTAGTAATTAGTTTAATAAAAACAGTCCATTCATTTCTGTTACTGACGTAATTTGTAAAACTTATGAATATTTCCACATGTTACCGCTATTGGAATAACAACATTATTAACTCAATCACTTTTTACAATAGTATTTGTTATTTAGGTAGTCACTTTAACGATAAAATGTTTTAAATTTAAAAGAACTAAAGTTAGAAGAAACTTTTTGTGCTTGAGATACGCTCGAGTTTTAGAGATCAGAAAGGGACTAAAAATTTACTTAGCAGACCTGAACGTAAGGGGGATATAACATGAAAAGGGATTCTGAGTTTCTGGGGGACTTGAAGAAGAAGATTGAGGACCCCAATATTAATCATAATAAGGAGTTTGACGTGGACTAGGGACAATAAAATGCCTGTGAAGGAGGACTTCTGGGGTTTCCTTTTACAAATGGGCACCACGCCATCTGTTGACAGACACTCTGAAGGAAAGGAGACTGCAGAGTTTGTACAAGAAAGTTCGTGCGTGGATTAAATGCAAATGTATCCACAGTAAAAAATTTATCTTACATGAAGATTTTCATCTGTGGACATATTCAAACTATGGATATTCATCTAAAAGATCAAGTTAATGATGAATTCATCAAAACATCAGACTTTAACTCTGCCTCAATGCTTATATGTAATATAACCTTATCAATTGCTAATCATCTATGTTCAAAAAATTTATGGAGAAATACACGAGTAAACCTATCCCTTCCCGAGGAGCCATCATTAAATTAATGGAGGATGTTGCTACTGATGTCATTTATAGAAATACATATAAAAATGTTTTGAGTCGTCACCAAATGACGATCAAGTTATCAGTAAAAAGTATTTAATATTTACTAATTTCGAAATGAAACTCTGAATTTTGTACTATCTAACAGTAAGTATTCAATCTTTTTTTAAATCTAACCCTAAAATATGATTCTATTTTAGCTAAACATATCAAGAATTATGATACACAACTCATTAAATAGTAAAAACTTTGCTTAAATGGTCACAACAACGGGGGTAGTAGCTTTGGATGGTTTCAACTAGTTTGTCTGAGACTAGTTTCTTCACTTAAAGACTTGGGTATGATCATTAGGTTTTCCAATATTACATAGTCAATCAATATTACTTCTTTATCACTTAAGGCTTAGCTATGGTTGATAGGCTCCAAGAAATGGTGTTCAAAGAAAACTCATAAATTTATCAAAAAATTCAAAAACAACTGCAAAATGGTCACAAAAATGGTTACAGCATTGGGTGTAGCATTATAATTACTTCAATTGTGTATATATGTTGTTATATAAGCATAAATAGCGGAGAAAAAAATCTTTTTGATGCTCTTAATAAGGATAATATCGCCGGACATTACTACATAATTAGCTTTTGCTCTAAATCTTTACGATGTCATGTTAGAAAACTACAATAAGTCAAGAATGGTTCCTGAATTGTCTTATCAGTTAAATTTGACTGCATGGATTAACTTTTCTTTTTTAGATAAATATGAAATAAATGATGGGATTCTAAAAGCTGTTCTTACTAAGATTGGAAGAAGATATGGATTGAAATCTAACATTATTTTATGATTTACTGTATTATTAATAATTATTAAAATCTCATCGGTAGAAATATATCTATCCTGTGCACAATTGTATATGCAACTTGCACATAAGGAAAAAAGGTGATGATCTTTTTGATTAAACTTCCACGTCTGGCTTGTATTTTGCAACCTCAAGTTATGACATATTGAACTGAATTCCAGATGTTAGAACAAGAAGATATTATTTGGATCAATCTATTATTTCAATATTCTTTATAATTTATTGTTATTATTAGTTATATGATTCTAATTGTTTAATTTTGTATATTTAACTTAAATGTATGATGGTTTATTTTTGTGAGTATGTAGATTATATTTAATTTAAGCCTTCTATTTTAAATTTGGAACTTCAAATATATTTCTAAATACTCTTTTTTGTCGTTTTATTAGTTATTTTTCTGAGAATTGGTTCACAATAAATTACTATTTCATGGAGTGTGACATTTGAAATCTACTGTAACCGATAAAAATCGTCTAAGTCAATTATATGTATTATATCTTTATTAAACATTTTGCTATTCATAAATACTTTCGTTACACCCTCAAAAATCATAATAAAGCAGGCAAGCTGATAACATATTCTGATGTGATTATCAGTGATAATCACATCAGTATTTTAAACAATGATACCATGTGTCTTTCTCCCCCTGTCTCCTCGCACGCGTTTTTCAAACAAAATTATCAACTATATGCATAAGTAACAATAATAAACATTTCTCAAATCTTTTTTGTCATGAGTGAGCATGTCTGAACATAGAAAATTTCAAATATTTCAAATAAATCGATAAAAGGTCCATTAGCATTTCTGGTAAATAAATCATGGACAAGTGCTCTTGTCATAAATGATGGTTTTACAGCTTTAAAGCGACTAAATCAAGTACATCGAAAAAATTAACTTCATTTATAAACTATTTTTGTTTATTGAGAGATTTCATGATCGAAAACGTCAATAAATTTAAATCCACTTCCTGCCTGAACGCAAGATCCATTACTTGTTTTGTTAGGTAGGTGAGACAAAAATTTATAATCATTGATTATTTTGCATCTTTACAGAACCTCCTGGAAGACGATAAAAACAAACATAGTGATCGTTCTTATATATATTACAATTGTCATATAGACTGTAATAAAGACTAAAGTTGTTATTGTTTTGCAAAAAATAAAATAATTATCAACTTTGCATGTTATCGTAGGAGATAATCGACTTTGGTCAATTGATGATTTTGCAAAGACATTGCATCAAAAAGACATAAACAATCGAAAATATAGTCAAAAAAGAATTAAAAATTGTCTTATAAACGTTGGAATGACTGAAAACGTTCATAATTTACAAATATCTGAGATTATAAGAATCATTACTTGTTTTGAAAGGTAGGAGAGGAAAAATCTTCCTATGAATTATGATTTCACATCATCAAAACAACAAAATCTAAAATATCGAAGCTAATATTTTTATTTAAACATCTGTCTTATAAATGGGTCTGGAATCGAAGTGTTCAATATTTTGCAAAAATATGAAATTATTACCATAATTATATGTTTTAGTAAGTAAATGTAACAAAATGGGTCAGTGATGATTTTGCATCTTTAAAGAGACGAAAACGATAAAATATGAATAATATAAGATAGTGATATTGTTATAGAAAGTTTGAAAAAGTTTACAAATACATAATGTGTAATTATAAGTTGCATCACGTGATCTAGAAGTATTTTAGACTTTTTTTGTCAGATAAGAACTGCATCTTTACAGAGTCGAAAACGAACAAAATATGTAAGATAAACGAATGTTGATTGTCTTATGGTGATGTTTGCACCATCGACGACGTGCATAATTTGATGTTATATGATACCATAAGCACTATTATATTCGCTGTTGAGTAAATGGTAGTTCCAAGTCATTCCCTAATTCATGGGTACACTACAAACAGGCAAAATACATAATATCAAATATAATGCAGTTTTAGCTTGAAATATTCTCTTAAAGGCAGGTATAGGGATTGAAAACGTCTAAGATTTTACTTTGAAGGCATTCATTAGCAAGGCCTACATGTTCTGAGGAAGTTGTCAAGATAATGTCTTTATCGTTACTGACGATTTATTATTCACTGAGACGAATATGATCAGAACGAACCAAATATCTTCCATATTAAATTTAAATTATCTGATAGACGGGATAAAAATAAAAAGTATATTTCATTAATTTTTGTCAATTTGATTTGCTAAGATTCAACATGATCATTGATGGAAAATGGTATCTCAGCTACCAGAACATAAATTGGTGCTAATGAACACAAATTTTCCAAAAAAATAGCATTAATTCGATCTCCAGACTTGTCCATTAGACAGTTGATAGCTTTTAATAATAAATTTATTATGATCGTTTTTATTTTTAATTTTAAATTTTAATCGTCATTGACTGGAAGATTTTTTCTCAGTTACCTACCAGAACATGTACTGCGGCTTTTGATGTCCTACATTTGAAAAATAAAGGCTCTTTTCGATGTTGATATCCGTTTATAAGAAAATCAAAATTGAATATGAAGTCTATTTTCTCATTTTAACAATTTCGTTTCTGTGAAGGTTCAACATGATCATTTATGAAAGTTTTGTCTCAGCTTCTTCCACAACATTGGTTTTTGCTAATGAACACAAATTTTTCAAAAAATATAGGATATCTGGATTAAAAAATATATCTAGATGTATTAGAAGCTGGAAACAAGAAACTTTTTCTTATTAATTTTTCAAAGGTCTGCTGTTTATAAAGAAATTGAAGGACTTTTTATTACATACATTCCACCCCAAGAGAAATTGTAGCATTGCAAGAGAATGGAGAAAATTTTCTTTTTTCACGATGGTGGGGAAAATGACCAAAATCGGATTTTTATATTTGGGACAAGTCCAGAATTGGAAGAGCCTTGTAAAGCACAAAAATGGGCAATAGATGGGACTTTTAAAATTGCAACAGACATATACTATCAAGTCGTTACAATTAACGCAATCGTTCAAAACACTTCTACCCCAAGAATATTTGCACTTCTACAAAGTAAAACAGAAGAAATCTACTTAAAATTTTATCAAAAATTAAAGGAAATGAATTCAGAATCTCCTGACTCTGTTTTAGCTGATTTTGAAATGGCCCCTATCAATGCACTTCAGACAAAAATCCTTAATTGTGAATTGAATGGTTGTTTTTTTTTCGTTTCTCCCAAAATTTATACAAGAAAATTGTCGATCTTGGCTATAAACAGCGTTATCACAGAGAAAGTGACTTCAGTTTAAAATGGAGACAATTTTCTTCACTCGCATTTCTACCACCAAATAATGTGATCCATACATTTGAAGAACTAACTGAAAATGAAACAGTCCTCATTGAATTTATTGCATATTTCGAATTGACATACATTGGAAAATTAAGAGAAGAAGAAAAAACATGCAAAGAGATGCACCAAGATACCCTATCAAATTATGGTATGCGTTTGATCGAACAAGGAATGGTGAGCCCAGGACGAACAATGGGGTAGAATGCAATTAATAAATAAGTGTGTTACATCATTGCATCTTAATCTTTGTGGTGGTTTTAAAATCCAGAGGTACCCTGAAGAGCAAACCAAGGACTTGAACTATTTTTTTTTAGAGGAGTTTCTTGGATGTATATGATGCTATGGCGGTGGTTTTTATTATCCCAAATACCCCTGGAACCCTGGCCAATGCAAGGGCTTTGAACTAGTTTGTAGTGTTAGAGGGGCTCCTTGGATGAATTGGCAGTGGCTTTTAACAGCCCCACACAACCACCGTGACATTGGCCAATCTGAGGGCCGAGGGTATTCAACCATATTTTAAGAGACCCTAAGCTATTTATCACCCCCTCCCTTACCATTCCTCTCAATCCATTTATTACAAGATTGGATTGAACTTAAAAAATGCAATGAAATAGTATTGTAATAATATTACTCACACTTGAATGTACTCCCTCGGGGGATGGAACAAACAACATTTGTCATAAATAATATCAAACGAATTTATAATGTGTTATTATTCATCATGAAGTTTGATCAAAATACGGGCTATTTTCTCCATATCAATTTTCCTCTATGGCAATCTTCCACTGGCAATTTTCCCCATGGCAGTTTTCCTAGTACCGTAATAACATTAGCATAATAGAAAAAAAGCACGGCAACTATTACATTAGAAGAAGTGCTATTAACTTATATGTTACTAATTATAATTGGACACGATCCATTATTCGTGTTAATTAAGACTCATGGACTGACAAAAAGTATATTAAGAGGCATTGGCATAATTCCATCATTATTCCAACTTAAAACAAACATTTTATGCATTTTTTGCATGAATAAACTTAACATTTTTTTCAATAAAAATTCGAAGGGATTATTAATTTTAACCAAAATAAAGAATAACGACATATAAACCTCATTTATTTATATATTAAGGCGAAATATTCATGAGACAAAATTACTTTAAGGGAAAATGTCTTTTGGGAAAATAGTATGGAGCACAGTTCAGACCAGCTCTAAACAATAAATTTTGCCTCTGAAGACTAACAAATAGGAAAAATTGATTTTTTTTTTTTTTTTTAAATACCCATGTTTCACCATACAGTATTTCTGCATTTGACTATAATTGTGGTGCTGTCCCATTTGATTTTTATTATCAAAGTACTGATTATCTAATGGTTTTATTTTGATTTACAAATCATCGTATTTTTAGAGTGAGCCCGAGTAGAAATTCTTTAATCGCAGTTTTATAGGGGGAGTGGTAATTCTGTTTTTTGAAATATAATCTTCGCTGAAAAATTCAGCAGCCTTAGTTATATTTGATCACTTTTCCGTTCACACTTCTCCTCTACCATTTACATTAATTATACTGGTCCTTTGTTTAATTGATGTGAATGGCACATACTACTTTATGCTCCAAAGTCATCATGTTTAAAATGAAGAAAAAACAACTTTTTTAGAGCTATCAACGGAATTGCTATCTATATAAACAATAATTTTGAACAAAGTCCAGAAGTTATCCATGAAGCAAAGGGGCCTTGTATTTTATATAAAGAATATGAAGAAACTAAATTAGAAAATTCCGAAGGAGTTACCCAAACAATTAATTATGATAGATTTAATTACTTCAATCCCTTATAAGACTGGCAGAACCACAATTGATCGACAAAAATTGGTTTAAAATACGTTGATGTGATGTTTTAATAACTTCTTAGTCGAGAAAATAACAATGATCTGAACTATAAGGATATCGCTTGAGATTAATGTCGGACACTGGCCATTGACTGGGCTAATTATATTTCTTCATGATTTTTTTATGTGGCAAGAAACTGTCTACCTCATGATAAATTTTTGAATATAACTTTTATCTAATATTGTTCTGAATTACAAAATAATCAAGTTTTTGATCAAATAGTCTGAAAATCTAAATTAAATAACAGATTTTTTACGTTAGAAAATAACTACTTCCACTTCATAACTCTACACATTAATGGTGTCTATGACTTTTATGAAATGACTCATTCTTTCTACAATGTAGAATTCAAAGAAACGGTTATACTTCTTTATGATAAACTTAAATTGTTTATAAATTACTTTTTAAGATACTTGATTTTAATAAATGGATCAGGTACTTTATATGGTGACAAATGAACAGACTCATTTGTCCCTTGTTCTAGATATTAGAGACTCAGACATTACTCTTATAGCCAAATAAATATTAAAAAATATCTATTCACAAAAATACAGACAAATATGCCAGCTATAAACAAAGTAAGAAAAAAGTTTTTGAGTCCAAAATGTGCTTTTTTAAATTCATTATTATTATTTGCTTTATGGAGCAAAGTCCCCATCACACTTTTCAAAGGATTGCTTAGATTGAGCAGTATATTTTCCCATCAAGAGGCACTTAGAACAGTTCACTTGGTGAGTGGGTGACTTTAGAATTTTTCGTGTGCGCGAATTAGCGTGCACTCAAAGTATCAAGCTAATGAACTACCGTGCGATACTTGATTATATTCATATTTCATAATAACTCAACAAAAAAGTAGAAGTGGATATTGGATTGATGTTTCATATTATATATAAGGCAAACTTACGGTATAAACAAACGAATCACTCATGCAGCATGCTGCTCATGCAACTGAGTTGGTTCAGTACGTTCTCTAAGAAGACGCGCTCACCAAATTAATTAATTAATTTTTGAGTGAGTGAGTAATGCAGATTGATGTATAATTATTATTTTTATTTTACGCCATTGTTATTCATTATTTTTTACAGGTCTAATTATTCAAAGAAAATATGTCTTTGTTAATTATTATATATATTATATCGAATTGAGTCTGTTGATAAAAGGATGAGTGGATATCATCATTATGTGTTGTAAAATTGGAGTATTACCCCACTCAGGAAGAGGAACGATCAGGTAAGAATTCAAATCCATTATATTTTACCGATTTCTAAGGATTAAAATCAGGATTGCACGTAGGAACACCCTCAAGACTTTCTCCATAAGTCAACAAAGTTACCCTTACAGGAAATAGACGATGGGTAACTACTTCAGAGTCGTCACTCGAAAGAAGGATGGAAGATATTAAATTTTACTCCTTGCTCTCTACTCAGTCTGGGGGCAGACATTTCCTCATAGATGGTATGGCAACAGCTTGTTATTCCTTCTTGTCCTGAGTAACCTCAAACGTTTCATTCCAGGGATAGACGATGCCTTCAATAAGGAAGGGATCTTTGTAGTACTCGTTTCGTTTTTAGAAGCGTATAAATTCAGACAAGACTCTGGCACTTTGGATTTTCATACATAACATAATATTAATATAGCTCTTGCTCCTCACTGATTCACTAAGAATAATCTTTATTGGATAATCATGACTAAGTACAGAATCTTTATAGTATAATTATCATTAAGTCAAGAATCTTTATAGCAAAATCAATCGTCAGAAGAAGTCAAGAAAGAAAGGTTCATTTTATGAACTCTCAAACTACTAACAAATCCTTCGATTCAATGACTACGTGTTTGATCTATTCATCTCTCAAGGATCGGCTCAAGCATAGACTTCACTTGTGCTTTATGATCATCATAATAGTCGATGTTTATTTAATAAATATTGAGCATGGATGCTCAAAGTTCTTCACTTTTAGTTGACCCCTGGGTAATGTAAGACACCTTAATATACACTTACCTTTTCATTCTAGATATACTTTGTTTTGACATCTGGAAGAAAATGACATCAACTTTCAGCTGTATTGCATTCAAGCTAATTCTGCCACCCATATGAAGAAGGTATGTATTTATTATTTTACCTTTTATTTAAGTAGATAATTTTTTTAATTTTACAATATTCGTTGGTTCTGTTCAATTTGTTGTGCAAACAAATAGAATAGAACTGGATAATATGTAAATATTAAATTTTTATAATATGATATTTTTTAAATGACTTAATAAAACATTTATGAAATGGCTCTGTGGGGGTAATAGGAGATACACTAATCTGTCATAAGGTCTTGAAATCCTTAATTTATGGAAGGGGCCTCACAGAAAGTACAACTTTGAACTTGAATATGAAGACAAACAAACACATATTGTTTACACTATATGTGATGTTCGAGTTTTTTTATTAATCATATAATACTCTTAATGCAATATTATCCATTTAACATCTATATAAAAACAATAAAATAATTTAGTTACTTTTATACTAATGCAACATTGGTCGTATTATCCTGATCATAGGGCGTTTTTTTTAAAGAGGCTAATAATTTCAAATTTTTGCGTGTTAAAAATAAGTGCTAAGAATTTTGAATGCACCAAATGAAAGTTGTTCATCTACTGAGAAAGTTCTATCTACATGGCTATAATAGATTAAAATATTTAGATGATTTTGAAAAAGCATTTATATTATCCCAGTTAGCCCATCTCATTCTTAACACCCATCAGAGAGGCATTAATCATTCAATAAAATGATAATATATTTGTTGTTAAAAGTTGGTATTTTCTAATATTATAATTGCATAAAAGTTTTGGAGACCAAATATTCTGCAAAATAGGGATGAAGTTTTATAAAATGCAGCGTTTGCAAATAATAATACAGGATAATAATTTTAAAAATATGTTTATTTTATTTAGCTATACATTACTAAAATAATAAATGCTATCAAAAGACTCCTTACAATTTTGTAAGGATTAAGTCTTATCAGTCTTTTATTAATATAAGTAATTTTATCTCAGTACAGTCTCAACCACATACTCAGCATTTTTTTAAATTAAATAGCATTAACATTAAAGAATATTGGTTATATTTTTTGGTGGAGCATCGGGCAAAATATAACTATGCCTCATTGCCCTATGTACCCCTCCCAATTGCCGATATTGTTTGTCGTTGAGTCTTTAGCTTAATTTTTGGTGGAGTATTGGATAAAGATGCAAAGTAAAACTATGAAATTATAGTGTAAAAAATCCAGTAAAAACGATACAAAGAATAGGGAAGGATCCATAGGGTAATAAGGCGTAGTTCTACTTTGCCTCTTGCTCATCCAAAAATCGAAGCTAATGTTTACTAAAACTTTTATTTTTAAATTATTAAAGACTATTTTT
The DNA here is from genome assembly GCF_016086655.4 of Lepeophtheirus salmonis. NCBI lineage: Eukaryota > Metazoa > Arthropoda > Copepoda > Siphonostomatoida > Caligidae > Lepeophtheirus > Lepeophtheirus salmonis. Next base: position 17,557 of record NW_027290309.1, on the reverse strand, counting down.
TTATAAAATGATACATTTGCTCTATGAGGACAGAAAAAAATAATTAAGTAGGATTCAATGAAGACAATATAATGTATTAAATGTTTTATAATCAATAATGGCACAACCTTCCGTTATAAATCATCTGATCATTTTTCAAGTTAATTTCTCTTAGCAATATACAATATATTTTTTTTTATCTTGTTTTTAATAAGGACTATTCTTTGCTCCTAACTTCCTTTCTATAAATTTTGTGACTTGCCCATTACAGCCAATAGTTAACTTAGTTATTAGTCGATAATAATTATTTTATTATGTCTAATTTGTCTCCTTTATCTGAAAAAAACGAAATAACCTTTGCAATTTGCTTTCACCCTGGCAATTAACCTTTTCCTGATGACCAATTAAAATTTTTATCCGATACTATTTTCTGTAATTTATTGCTCATCTTGTCGGGGCTACTACTTTCTTAATCTTTTGGACATTTTTTTTCGAATTTAAGTAGATACATAAAATTAGTGTATCCTCAAAAGCAGAGATTCAATTCCTTTATATTGACGTTACATTAAGAATGATTTATATCAACACATCGAAATCTTGGAATGTTGTATATGTAAAAATAATTGATTAATTTTGTTGGATTAAATTATTTATATCTTCTAACGTTTTTAATCTAAAGCGTTCAGAGTTTACCAATCGTTTAGTCGTTTTTAAATTGTTCTGAGCTCGTTTTCTGTTGTAGGCTGCGTGAACTTTAAATTTAAAGAGCTTAGAGGTAATCATTCAAGACTTTTAAAGGATAGATCCTCAAATTACATCGTTGAAAGTTAAAAAGACTCCATCTACGGAGTTATTAGTGAAGAACAATGGTGAATTATTGTAGTCTATCTTGATGTAAAGGTATAGGAGGCTTTAGGTTCCCAAAGGAACCCACTTTACAAGTGAAATGGAGGGTTGCTATGAATCGTATCAACCTCAATACTAATAATCTTGGGGCTCCTTCTTTGCATTCAAAAGTATGTCACGAACATTTCAAGAAAGAAGATTACGATCGTCCAGGAGGATGGGATCCTGACGTTCCTAGGCTTCGTAAATGCCTTAAAAAAGGAGTGCTACCATTGATTTTTTTATATAGAAGATCAACAGAGCCATCATTTCATGAAAAGAGGTATAAAAATTGTCAACAACCAAACGAAGTCAACACCACTCAAGATGATGTTAAAGTCAGATACATTGAGGACAATGTCAATGAAGGAAGAGCATAGGGAAGAGGATGCTAATTGGTAAAAAAGGGACTATTCAGACACAGATACGTAACGACATTAATCAGACATCATACAGTCTATTCCTTTCCATGAAGATACAAGCCAATGATTCAGAGGCTGCCGAGTTTTACACTAGATTTTATGACTTATATCACCTCATCTACTTTTTCAACTATTTTGGTGCAGCCACCACAAATCTCAAGTACAAATCCCAACTGTCACCACTTGACGAATGTGTACTGACATTAGTCAAGCTAAGAAGGAACACCAAAGATTTCGAATTTGCGCGGTTTTTTTTGTGTTTCTGAAGTTACTGCTGTTAGAGTCTTTCAAACATGGCTCGCATTTCTCTATATTCAATTGCAAGAGTATGAAATGTGGCCGTCTAAAGAAGTTGTTAAGCAGCACATGCCAAAAGATTTCAAAACCAAGTTTCCAGTTACATGGGTAGTGTTGGACGCCACTAAGATTGCAATTGAGAAGCCCAAAAATGTCCCGCAACAAGTTGCTTCATGAAGCTCCTATAAAAACCGTAACATTGTCCAGGTTATCATAGGAATTTGGCATCGTGGAACAGTTACCTTTGTTAGGGACGGTTATGGTGGATCTCCACGTGGTATATCTAATTTTATTGAAATCTTTTGAAACATATAATTTTTTTTATTGTCTTTATTAAAATCCGATGAAGTTGCAATGTTATACAAAATAAATAAACAATATAGTTGAAATTGAATCCTTCGGACATAAGACACCATAATAAAAGTGTACATATTTATAATCTCACGCAACTCTAGAAATGACACTTTAAAATTCGAATAAAAACGACGATTAAGTTATTTATAGAGAAAATAAACACACTGCACACTTTACAAAAACAAGTAAAAAAAACAACAACCGATTCCAGACGGGGCTGGTTTGCAGACCTCATTTAGGGGAATATAAATTTTCCACACCTAAATGGAGTATTCTCATTGATGTTGTGAGTATGTTCCGTCTTGGTACAAAAAAGCTCTAGTTGTCTTGTGTTAGTTCTCTATAAAAAAATATTTCTTTTTACAATTCCCCCGAATAATATCCACAGAAGAGTCGGAGGGGATTTGGAGATTGGCCTCCCATAAAATTCTTTGGCTAGCACCCCAGGAGGGAGTCAATGACTGTCTGTAAACTGGTAAACTAAACTAGAAGATAAAGCCAGGTGTAACTCCGTATTCAAATTTGTTATCGGCTCTATAATAATCTTTTGATAAATTTTAGGCGAAAATCTTTATAGAAGTGTCAATCCTCCTCCCATTTGAGATTTAGTTCTAACTTCTGCTTCTATGTACATTCGATGAAAACACTTTCCTAGCCACTTTTCTTGTTCCTTCATTGTAACTTCTACTAATCTGGGCATTAAAGTAGCCTTATAAATTACCAATGGAATCACCAGGTTATTGTAAACGTCTATTATTTTTTGCTGATTGAAGGATCTCCAAACTCTTATTTTCGATTGAATTTTTGATTCAGGGTCAACCAATGGAGTCTGCCTCACCATTTTCCCCCATTCTATACTTAGTTCTTCAATTTAGTTTTTAATAGGGAAGTCCATTTTTTTTTCTTTTATCTGTGGACACCATGTGCATAAAGGAAGAATCCCAGCTTTTTCTCTATTTTTTATCAGTCCTAATTTATCTTCCAAGTTAATGACTATTTCAATCCTTTTCACTAATTTTTTTCTCATAATTTGCTTCAATTATAATGGTTATGTTCTCGGCATATAAATCAATTACATGTTTGGGTCGTGAAATTGTATACCAAAGCCTCCTGACTTTTTTATGCTGGATTCGGACATGCTTTTTAACACCAAAATGAATAGTAAAGGAGCCAAAGGACAGCCTTGGGCTTATTCTTTTCTAATAAATTAACTCTCTTTCATTTTCACCTAGCCTCAGAAAAGGTGTTCCATTATTAAGCATTGCCCTAATATAAGTTTTTTAGGATTTTTTTTTTTTTTTTCCTAAAATACTTATCACGGCTTCAGAAATATAATTATGTGATAAGAATTCAAAGACCTTACTAAAATGTATTACAACTATGCCAAAAAGATATCCTTTTATATAACGATTATATGTATGATGATATATATGATGTATATTGTTTCCGATATATTTAATTTTGTTAATTTAAAAGTTTTGAATAGTCATTGACTGGAATATTTTGCTCAGTTACCTACTCAGCATATGCACTATGGCTTATGATGTCCTACAATTGAAAAAAAGGTGTTTTTCGATATTTATATCAGTTTATAAGAAAATCAAAATTGAATATTGAGTCTACTTCATTCATTCTGAACAATTTCGTCTCTCTGAAAGTTCAAGATGATCATTTATGAAAATTTTGTCTCAGCAATCTTCCACAACATAGGTTTATACTAATGAACACAAACTTTCCAAAAAAAAAAAAATAGCTTCATTCGATCTCAAAACCTGTCTATAAGACAGTTCATAATTATTAATGATGTATTTTATAATCCATATTTTCAATTTTGTTAATTTAAAAGTTTTAAATCGTCATTGACTTGTAGATATTGCTCAGTTACCTACGAGAACATGTACTTTGGCTTATGATGTCCTATATTAAAAATAAAAAGGCTCTTTTCGATATTTATATCCGTTATAAGAAAATTAAAATTGAATATGAAGTCTACCTTATTCAATGTTTAACATTTTCGTTTTTGTGAAGATTCAACATGATAATTTATGGAAACTTTGTCCTTGATATCTTTCAGAGCATAGATTTATACGAATGAATACAAATTTTCCGAAACAAATAGCTTGATTCTATCTCAAGACATCAGACAGTTAGTAGTTTTTACTGATGTATATAGTTACCGATATATTCTATTTTGTTACATTAAAAGGTTTGAATCGTCATTGACTGGTAGATATTGCTCAGTTACCTCCCAGAACATGTACTTGGCTTGTGATGTCCTATATTAGAAAACTAAAGGCTCTTTTCGATATTTTTATCCGTTTATAAGAAAATCAAAATTGAACGTTGAGTCTACTTCATTCCTGTTTAACAATTTTGTGTCTGTGAAGATTCTACATGATTATTGATGGAATTTTTTGTCTCAGCTATATTCCGGAACGTAGGTTTATAATAATGAACACAAATTTGAGTAAAAAAATTAGCTTGATTCGATCTCAAGATAGTTCGTAGTTTTTAATGATGTAGATTGGCACTGATAAAATTGATCCAGTCAATGTCGATTCAAATTTTTAAAAGTAACAAAAATGAAAATATGTATAATAATATACATCATTAAGAAGTATGAATTGTCTTATGGACAGGTCTGGAGATGGAATAAAGCTATTTTTTTTGAAAAAGTTGTGTTCATTAGCATAAAACCATGTTTTGGAAGGAAAATGAAACCAAATTTTCCATGAATGATCATGTTGAATCTTCACTAATACGCAATTGTTCATAACGAATAAAATAGACATCATATTTTATTTTCTTATTAACGGATATAAGTATTTCAAATAAAATATTTTATTAATTTTATTCATTATTTATTTAACAAATTTTAATGCAAGTACCAATATTCATATGAAGTCATTATTAAATTTAAAAAAATCATAAGTCGGTCAATATTTAATAATGGATTTTAATTATATATATAATTATATGTTCTTTGTACATATCAATTTACGTTTTATGTGGGACGCATAAAAAAAAAAAAAAAAATCAATTTTTTTAATTTCAAAGATGCAAATAAAAATTAATTTTAATATTTACCCTTTAACACCACACGTATCAAATTTGATAGATGCGTTTTTGAATCCTTTATTTAAGGAGTTTTACAATTTTTTATTTCAAAAACCTCACAAATGCAATTTATCTAGAATGTATCTCAATTTTTCCCAAAGTTATGGTCGATTAGGCATTTGTAAAATACTGTGTAACTTTTACCTTTCCAAGCTTATGTGTCCCTTACTGCAACTATAATATATATTCTTGCTACCGAGAATGATCAAAATCGATTGTAACTTTTGCTGTAATCCTGGTAACTAACGAACAAACAGAAGCAAAAACACATTCTCCGTTCAGCTGTAACTACAGTGTGCTTGGTCAAATCGTGGACTTGACTTTAAATCAATCTTGGTTACTTTAGGTAAATATTTAGAACAATAGGTTGTGTTATTAAAGTAGGGACTATCCCAGATAATATACAATAAAAAAACTCTTAAAATTAAGAGTTTTTAGTATGGAGGCAAAAAGGTGTCGGATTTGCTCCATACCCATGTGAGTGTTTACAATATTAAAAACATACAGGCTTCAGATCAGACTCTCGAAAGGTCCCCTGGCAGTGGTAGACACCTGAAAATCGGGATCATGGAGGATGTGGACACCGTAATCACTAGAAGTACGGCCAAGTCGATGAAGCAGGATGCAAAGACTTTCAATGTGAGTGGTTTGACTGTGAGGATGTATGTGAAGGATCTGGAGGAGGACTCTTTTGTACGACGACATTGGCATCTAATTTCAATAGCAAACAAGGCTTATTGTGAATTTAAATGACTTACTGTGACAATATATAACCGTATTATATCAAATTTGCATAGAAACTTTAGGTGTAATCCTGGTCACTAATAGATAAACAAAGAAAATAATCAGCTCAGGGAAAAACAGGACGTCCAAAGCTACTACCCCCGTTGTTGTGACCATTTAAGCAGTTGTTTTTGCCATTTCATGAGTTGTGTATCACAATTCTTGATAATTTTAGCTAAAATATAATCATATGTTATGATTAGATTTAAAAAAAAATGAATTCTTACTGTTAGATGGTACAAAATTCAGAGTTCCATCTCGAAATTTGTGTGGATTCCTCTAAACATACTAGAAATTATCTTAACTTCACAACTTACAATGGGGGTATTTCTATAAACGACATCATTACCAATATCCTCCATTAATTAATGATAGTTCCTCGGGAAGGGACGAATTTACCCGTGGATTTCTCCATAATTTTTTTTAACATAGAATGATCAGCAATAGATAAGGTTACATTAAATGCAATAAACATCTTTGTAAGATCAAAGTTAAAGAGATGAGGATAATGAGTGGCGTGTAATTCTTGACAGGGGACTAAAGGTACATTTATATCGACAAATCCAACAAGCCATCTGTTTCTCATCCGATAAGTATTTTCCAAATTCCTGGGCCTCCATTTTACGATATCCAGACAGAAGGTCACGTTATTTTAGGCATTTTATTCAGTTCTCTATCGACTATCAGCATCTAATAATATATTAATATTGAATAATAAAGGCAGGAATGATAACGTTCTTGATAGAAGAAGATTTATATTATTTAATCAATGATGAAATATTTCTTCCCTTATCCTCGCACGCTTTTGTATTCTTACCAAAATTATCAACCTTAGTGATGCATAATTAAGGTTGATAATTTTGGAATAATACAGATTTGAGCAAGATAGACTTTGTGTTAATTCTCAAATTGAATATTTATTTCGAGGAGATAAAATTAAATTTTTACGGATATAAAAAAACCTGGATAAGGCGTGTTTACCCTAAGATATTAATTTAATATATAATTAATACTTCGTCATGTTTATCACCTTATTATCACAGGATCTTGTTCCTTACATTTTGTTTGGTTTAAAAGAAAATAATGGCCTCTCTTTCTCAATTTTTCAGAAGGACTTCCTATACCTAGTGTCGAAGTGAATCATATATGTTCATCAGAGTGACTGAACCGTTATTCTGATATCAATAACATTATAGCAATTTAAGAAAATACACAGAATGAACCCGAACTAGCTTCAAGCATTAAGTAAGCCATTGAGACATTCGAAAAAGCAGTACATCATCAAGACTTTAATTAGAAAAATGATATCAGCTTTATTATAGAACAACTTCACCTTTACTTTAAGTGTAAAAGGACGAAGATACTTTCTTAAATTTGTAAGAATTTCAATAATTTGGGACAATACAAGCCCAGCTCTATATAATTAAATTAGAGAATCTGGAATTATTTACTTGCCATCTGAATCTCGTATCAGAAGAATAACAAGTGTTAATTCAGTTCAAGGAGAGGTGTCAGTCTCAACAATTGATTATTTAAAATCTAGAGTTAAATGGCTGAAACAAAAAATTATATGTGGATGAACTAGAAAATTGAATTTTTCCTAGATAAATACTGAATCCTTTTTCCATTTCCAAAAGAAAAATATTTATGTTCTTCCATTCGGTGCATATCCTCAAAACAAATTATAACAACTTCATTAGAAGACGAAAATTATCATGTGCATCTTTAAAAAATGAGGATGTTATTCTTGTAACCGAATTTGGTCATGTGAATCAAATCTAATAGATGGAATTGCATAAATATGAACTCTAATATTATGTACGTCCAAAAGACAAACAATTCATTAAAACCAATTTCTGTAAATGAGTGGGAGCGAATTGATTTTCTTGATTAAGTTTGCAGAATGGATTATAAAATGGAAGACACTCTCAAAAAAACATGGAGGTGGTTTATCTTAAGAGACATTTGATACCGCCTATCAAATATCCATAGAACTATCCCATTTAGCTTTATATTCACTGGATATATCCATAGAACTATCCCAGTCACCAGTTTTTTGATGAGTTATGAGCTGTTAAAGTTTCTATTTACTGTATTAATATGATATTAATCATGCATTAATAATCATTTGCACTCGAGTAAAAAAAAAACAGTCATCTTCATGTAAATAAAACAAGGAAAAGTGTTTGCAAAAAATATTCTAATACTAAAAAAATATCGTTCCATATTCATTTTTAATTTGTAGTGTTATATTTGTTTCATTATAAAATGAGTTGAATTGCACTTTAAAAACAAAAATTTATACTTATGAGTTATGAGCTGTTAAAGTTTCTATTTACTGTATTAATATGATGAACCAATTTGCATCGAGTAAAAAAAGCATATGCAATAGGAAAATATCGTTCCATATTCATTTCAGTGTTCTCTGACTGAGGTGACTATTGTAATATTATTTAATTATAATTCAAAAGTTCATCTATTTGGAAATCCATTATTTGACTATTGGAATTAAAAGTTTACAAAACATTTTTATGGTACCAACTTTTAGAAACGATTCTGTTAAATAAAGGGTGATTCAAAACAAGCAGTTTTTGGATTGTAGAAATAAAACACATAAAATATTATTTTATGGTCAAAACTTTATTATGAACCCAAAAAACAATCCTTTACAACTATTTCTAGAAAATAATCCCCTTCATATGTTGGTTGCAACCTTTAAATGGTCATTCTTTCGAGCCAATTTTCGATGACGCGTTCGAGCATTGTGACTGTAATCTCACGAATAACTCGCTCAATATTTGCTTCCAATGCTTCAATCGTTGCTGGTTTATTAACATAGACTTTTGCTTTTACGTAGCCCCAAAGAAAAAAGTCTAAAGATGTGATATCACACGATATTGGTGGCCAATTTACCGGGCCAAAACGTGAAATTAATTGCTCCCTAAAATGATGTCCCAATTTGTCAATTGTTACCCGCGTTGTGTGGCAAGTTGCACCGTCTTGTTGGAACCAAATATCGTGGAGACCATGTGCTTCAATTTGAGGTATCAAAAGGTATGTTACCATCGCCAATCGATTCTTCACAATCTTCGGCTACACTCTCGGCTACGGCGCAATATTTTCTACACTGCGAGCTGTACGTGGCCTACCAGACAACGGGACATCCCAGCAAGTTCCTGTCCCTTCAAATTTTTCGATTATTCTGGGAATTGTGGATTCTGAAGGTCGATTATGTGAACCATAAGTTGGGCGAAATTTGCAAAAAACTTCTCTCAAGAACGCTGATTTTCATAGTACAATAGTGCAATTTGTACACGTTGTTGTGGCGTATATCTTACCATGAATAATTGTAAAACAATACTGAGTAGAAATGACGTATGAATTTGACAGAACTTGCGCACGCCTGTCAAAAAATCCCTACTGGAAAAAACCGCTCGTTTTGAATCACCCTTTACAATAAGTTACTTTGATTTTCTTAATATACCTTGTTTATTACCAAATATCAAATATGGTTTAGCCTAATTTTTTTTGGCCTATACAGTGGGGAAAAAGTTTATTCTATCAAAAATAAGGCTATAAATAATGACAGTACTAAATGATAAAGTTTTAATTTGAAAGGCATATATAGGATGAACCTTCGTATGTAGAAGAGTCAAGGGACATGATCATCAATAGAAATTATTCTAAGATATTCTGTATATTGTCTCAAAAAATAAAATAATTGTTTTGTATGTACACTTCACAGAATAGAAAATACATATATAATAGGTAAAATATATTTATGAACCTTGCCAAGTTCAATTTGACAACAAATGTCGGTTGCCATGTCTCTGTTGGAAACTTAATATATTGTACTTTCAAATGTATCACAGGAAAAAATATATAGATAATAAATTTATTGGTAATTATGAGGAAAACATTCGAAGGTTATACATTAATAATGGAAGACTATCATTCCGACGTAGGATTTCCTGAAAATTACCCTCAATTTCAGGGAAAAGAAGACCAGATAGATATCATTCGTCATTTTATCAAGGAGTAGATTCCAAGGAAAAACATTTCTTTATAATTATGCCGAACAGAAAATATGATTCCGGATACGCTTATTAAATGCTTGACCAAGTAAAATATCTTTGAAATTAGAAACTTGAGTGGAATTTGTCAATAGAATGTCCAGTGTTTGAGATGAAGTAGTTTGTTATAGATTGCAGAATATTCAATAGCATAAAAATATGATTGTTGTTGTTGTAGAGATGCTTTTGTCTACTTTTCTTTTATATTAATGATAGTGTGACAAACCAGGGAGTACTATAGAGATGGAGAGCTAACTGTACCTTTTTCTTCATTACCATTAACTATGTCCTGGAATGTAGCTGAGACAAAATTTTCCACCAATTATCATGTTGAATCTTCAAACAGACAAAATGTTAAAAATGAATATAATAGACTTCACATTCAAGCCAGATGTAGATGGCCAAACTGTCCCAAATACCTCTCAACTCCTATAGCGGCATCAAGGCCAACTGAAGCTGTGACGATTTTCAGAAATTAAAGCTCTGCTGGATAAAGACCTGGTAAAAGATGAGTTCATTTTGACTAACTGGCAACCAGATGACCTCCAGGAACTATCTTCCAAGGGAGAGAGTAATGCTCTCTACTTTGTTGCCGGGCCTATTGTTTTTGTAGACCAAGAAGGTCAGCTGTATATCATGCCAAGAGTTAATGTTAATCTGAGACACACCTCCAGACTCAATAACTTTCAATAGGCCAATCAATCACAATTCCACGTTTAATATGTATTCTCTCAATTTTATCCATCTTCGTTATTTGTCGTTTTCAAGATATTATGGACTTGATTAACGTAATCACTTAATTGGTTTTGGCGACTGCGCCTCGGCTGATAATTATAACTACAAATACGTAGCACTAAATAATCCTTAAAGATTATAAAATAAATCACGACTTGTTACTTTGATAGTATATATAAGAATAAATCTATATTCATTTACTCGTTTCTAATCCAAACAAGGTACTTTGTATACATAAATAATAATACAAGCAATCACACAACATGTATGAACTCTCATATAGACAGGTCTGGAGATAAGATATTTTTTTTAGAAAATTAGTGTTAATTAGCCACAACCAATAATCTACTAGGTAGTAATTTCATTACTTTTAAAGTTTTGAATCGTCATTCACTAGAAGATTTCTGCTATACACAATATTCCATCAATGATCATGTTGCATCTTCACACAGGCAAAATTGTTAAAAATAAATAAATTAATCATTATATTCAATTTTGATTTTCTTATAAGTATATATAAATGTTCAAAAGAGCCTTAATTATTCAAATAATAGATATCATAAGCCGCAGTAAGTGTTGTGGTGGATAACTGAGGAAATTTTTTCCAAAAAATGACAATTCTTATCTTTTAAAGTTACAAAATAAAAAATATCGATTATAAAATACATCATAAAAACAACGAACTGTCTTAAGGACAGGTCTAGAAATTGAATAAAGGTATATTTTTCGAAAAATTTGTGTTCATTAGTATTAACTAACTCTCTGGTAAGTAACTGAGCAAAATTTTCCACCAATGATCATGTTCATGCTACACAGAGACGAAATTGTTAAGAATAAATATAATTTACTTCAGATTCAATATTGATTGACTTATAAATCTAGAATAAAAACATCAAAAGGAGTCTTTATTATTCAAATATAGGATATCATAAGCTGCAGTTTATCTTTTGTTAGGTAGCTGAGAAAAACTTCCAGTCAATGACGATACAAAAATTTTCTTTTTTATATGTTTTTCCTGTTTATTTTGATTAAAGTACTAATAAAATACCACTTCTATTAGAAATATATATCCTCATTTTTATTATTTTCCCTAGTAAAATACTTTAAAAAACTCTTCATTTTGTAGCAAAACACTTTAAGAGAGACATTCCATATAAAATAATCAAATACCCATATTGGAAATGCGAGAGCGCAGTGTCCTGTCCTGCTTACAGGAGTCTTTGACAAGACACAGTATACTTGTATTAATATATCTACTTGTTAACGGAACTTTTCCAAATATATGTAACCTTTGATGATCCACGTTTAATATGTATTCTCTCAATTTTATCGATCTTCGTTATTTGTCGTTGTCCCGATACTATGGACTTGATTAACTTAATTACTTAATTGGTTTTTTCCCGACTAAACCGTGGCTGATAATTATAATTACGAACACGTAGCACTAAATAATCCTTAAAGATTATAAAATAAATACCACTTGTTACTTTGATAGTATATGTAAGAAAGAGTCTATATTCATTTACTCGTATGTAATACATACAAGGTACTATAAATACATAAATAATAACAAGAACAATCTCACATCATCTCCCCTTTTAAGGAGAGTTAAACACCAATGTATTTTTATAGAGTAAGGAAGTTTTAGCCTTGCTCCTTTGACTTTTTTGTTATATTCTGAGGACTTAGATTGTGTAGCGTGGGGTTTACTTACATCATCGGAAACCTAAAAGTCTGGGGTATTGGTTTGGATATTCATCTACGACGTAGGATTCCCCAAGAATGACTTAGATACTTTCAAAGGTCAGGGATCAGGAATAGTGAGATTCTTATTAAGGGATGTTTCTCCTTATTCATTCGCCGGCGTTGACGTCTTGTTATTCATTTAAAAATGTGAGGGTATCCTCCTTCTCAGCCTATGCCTATACTTTGTTTACTAAAGAGAACATAATATTTACCTTTGTTAGATTAAAATCACGGTTAGGGCTCTGCTGTAGAGCTGAAAAAAATACAACAGATGTAGGTAAGTATTCACGCTTATTTATTCCTCTCGATCGACTGTTTGAACTATCGATTGGTTACTTCTAGCATTTGCTCAAATGGAGCATTTTTGGCTACCTTAATAATGTGTAACGGCTTATCCATTCTCAATTGGATGAATGATAAAGAGAGGGAGGAAACTCCGTCATCTTTTTCCTGGGTCGTTGCTAAAAACATCTCAGATCATGTTTCGTCGAGAAATAATGAGTACCCCAGATCGCAAAAATTTCTGCAGGCCCTTCGATTCCATTCCTGCCAGAAGCTTCCTTGTGGTCTTTATTTAAACTACAAATAAAATTCTTAGATGACAGTACTCCAGAGGAGGACATTTTTCTGGATTACACGTAGCCGAATTAGCGATCAACAAACATATAAGTGCAGAAATGGAACCGGGCTGTGCAATAGTGTGTACAAAAACGTCTTATAATATCATACAAAAAATTTCAAATTTAACTTTTCCCTTGGCATGTGAACAGACATCAACAAGTTTAAAATTTAAAATTGAGGTCATAGGTTTAAAATCTTCACTTGAAAAATTGACAAATTGACCATTTAAAATCCAAGCTCTATCATACATTTTAAAAGTACCAGAGGCCGAATAGTTTGGAATTTGAAGCTCTTTACTGAAACAGTGTCTGTGGTTGGACCTGTGAGATTAACGAAAAATCAAAAAAGTTTATCATAACACCCTGCAGTAAAAGAGGCAGATGAAACCATGGGGTTGGGTTCTCCCCTGCTCGAAGTAACGGGAGATCCTCATAAAATTCCTCAGCTTTTGCGGGTTCTAGGAAGTATCTTCAAACTGGATTTTAATCAATCACGCAAGCAATGTAGTAACTAATTCAGATTTGGCCAATCATTGGCCAAATGTAAAAAAACTATTGGGGATATCAATAATACAACAAAGTCATGCTAGGAAGCTGTATTAAAAACGGAAAGAAGTTCAAATCTAGAAACACAGAGTGATACCTTCTCAGATAGTAAACCCTACCTTGTTGTCCATAGTAAGGTAGAGGCAAAAAGGACAGTCCAAAGATTGCAGCAGGAAAGTTCTATGAAAACCAATGATGAGAGAACTGAGGGACACACCGCTATTGTGGAATCTCAGAAGGGCACCAAACTTCAAGTAACTGATGAAGTCCATATTTATCCCAGTGGTATAAATGCCAATGACAAGGCATTAAAAAATCCCATATTATTTCCGTAACGGTCTTCTTGGAATAATTCAATGTCCGGGGAATTCCAAACGGAGCGAGAACCTGACAAGAATGATGGATTGCAAGTAAATAATTTGGCCATCCCGTGAAAAGAACCTAGATATTGTTTTGAGAGCTGTAACGTCCGAAGTTGATACTTAAACTAGTAAGAGAATTCAATTATCTCGGGTAGCACGAAAAGCAACGCAAGTCTACTTGACGAGTTGAGTGTAGAATATTAAAAGGATTCTAACGTCCACAGCAGTAAAGGTTCTGATGGATGCATGTCGAAAAAATGATCAATGTTATTTAGAAAAGGAAATATATATCATATATAAGAGACAGAGGTATTTTGCCTCTGAAAAAGGGAAAATAAAGGAAAATGGCATTTTAAACAGAAAAGAATTACTAGCAAAACATCTATAATCTAATAATAAATACCAGTTGTTTTTTTTTCCTTTGTTTTTTTAAATACAACAATGGCAACTTATCTAAAGCGTTTCTTTTTTTCGTTGGTCGGTATGTCAATGTGTTATGTTTATGTGAGATCGGTTAAGGTTCCAGATAAGTCTTGGGTATATTCAGAATCTCTCCAACGCTACTTTTGTCTCTTTCTGTAAACTTTAAGCCACCTCTATTACCACGGCAACTCCTGTATCTTTAAATGTAAGCTCAATTTCCTGATCTAGCAGGGTCTCCAAGGTATTTAATTGCATCAGTGCATTGTTTTTACCAGATATTATTATACTGCTCGATTCAAAAGTGCAGGATCTAAACAAGATCGGCCATCTCCTTCCAAACACATGTCCTTTTATCTATTCAAAGGCAAATAGAAAATCAACTCACCCCTCAAGAGGAGTAATAGTGCTAATCCATGAAAATTAAAACCCAATAGAAAGAGCCACTGACCTAGTAGGTAATTACGTTTTCGTCGATTTGGATTTCCTTGGAAACCCAACAACATTGTTTGCAGTTTATGGGCCAACCCCTGATTCTAAAAATTGGTTTTCAAAACTACTAAGAGTACTGTCCCTTTGGACAGAAAGGAATTATTATTAGCCGGGGCTTTCATTGGAACTCGAAAACCAAGACACAGGTCTATAATGGTTCATACTATAAAAAGTGTTATTCAGATCTGGAACAAATAATATCAGATTATAACTTACATGATTTAGGTCTCACATGCGATGAACTCCCCCCAAAAATGACTTTTAATTGAAGAACGAGGGCTGGAAAAGTAATAAGGGGAGACTTGATTATATAATTGTTTGACATCGAGTTAAAAACCTCCTAAACGAATTCAGCGTGCTTCCACCGTACATTTCAGATCACTGCCCAGCTTTAGCAAAATTTAATTGTCCCCCCTCAACCTGGAAATCTCTTTGGAAGCTCAATGTTTCCTTACTGGATTCAGAAACTACACAAGATGATATAGCAAAGGTCATTCGTGAATATGATCTAGAGATGGAAAGTGGACTTTTGTCTCCATGGCATACCCTGAGACTCATTGCGTCGCAAGCGAGGGGGATGTTCATTCAAAAAGGCAGTGAAAAATCTAGAGAGATGAGAAAAACGTTTATTGAGATACAAAATTTGTTCAAAGTCTTAAAACTGGAGGAGCTTCTGGTATACGACAGAAAGGGGGCACTGATAGGAATTGATCGATTTAAACTTAAAAGGGAAATCACTCATTCAAACATACGGTAGAAGCAGTTCAAAAAAAGAGAATATCTTTTCTTATCATTATCCTTTCACATGTACAAACAATCCCACTAGAAATGAATAATCTAAGTTATGAAAACAAATCAATACAAAACACATTTATCAAAAATTATATTAAAAAAACATCAAAGGTTTCAAGGTTCAATACATCTTGCGATTGTTTTGTTTAAACCTGAAAAAAGAGGAACTATTTTTGTTCTACAAGCGTAGATACTTGTGAGTGTCTTTGCAACTATTGATTCGACTTTAAAGCCATTATTTCTTCTCAATTTAAGAGCAATGAGCCAGTTTGACGCCATTACAGGTACTTTAAACCTGTTGGTAGTTATATTCTCCACCATCAACAATAGAGGTCTTACTCGATCACAGGAGTAAAATAGGTGGAAGAAAGATTCTACCGCCTCTTAACAGAAAAAAACATTCATGTTATGTTTTATTTGACTTGCTGGTGTATATGGAGGATATTACCAGCCTATACCAATAACACTTCTGTGACCAAACTATGACACTACTACTGAGAAGCAAAAACCATTAGCCATATGAAATATCTCTAAACAACTTGGATTTTTTTTTTGCCCAAGATCGATACTGTCCATGCAATGCCGAGCCATATTGTTAAATAAATTGAAGGATATTATATACTCTGAGATTTGGTGGTATAACCTCATTTGTTCCGATAATATTTGTATAAATTTATATTATAAATGGTGCTCACATTGCCACGGTCATTCCCTCCTTTGGTATCATTACGTTTATATAATTAAAATAAAATATTAAAAGTGTGGATACACAGCATAATATAGTTAGGTTTGAACGAATAAATAGAACATATTTGAATCACTGAGATTTAAAAGATTTAAATAGCCTTCAGGATTGAAGAGCATATATCCGGCAGGAGCCTACGTAAACATAACAAATCATAATGGATACATTGAAAACAACGTATACACCAATGACAATATAATAATGATGTGTCGTTTGTATTTTCGTGCCATTTTTTTGTGCAAAAATGAGTTTACGTCATCGAAACGGCAAAGCCATTTCAATAGCAGTAGTAGTTATATATATGTGTGTTTAAAGTACAGTGAATTTCGAGGTTTGGAGGTCTGATCGAGGAACACAGTTCACAAGTTCATTATGGATCCATGGCCTTAAATTTTTTTAATGTGTCCACCTTTACTTCTGGCAACCTCTACGTCAAAATTTCTTTAAAACAATGGAGGAAATAACACACGTTCCTCCGAGAAACTAATAAAGTAGCCATTAACTAAAAATTTAAAAAAACCAAATTCGTTTTTGTTAAAAATAAACCCATTATAGAGTCTCTTTCTCTAACTTTTTTGGGCCTGTTAAGGTGATTGAGAGGCACGATCGTTACTCTATGTAATCTATGCGCATTTCCTTCCCCTTCTTCTTCTTCTCGTCTCTTATTTTCTTGTATATATATTGTATGTGTTTAAAGTACGGTGTTTTACCTAGTATAAATAGTCTTGTATTTTATATATTTATTATAGTAGGTTTTTGTATTAATGAGAATACAGATGTTCTTATAAATAACCGTTGTATTATTCCTCCACGTCTTTCCTTCTCCTCACTTCTCTTGGTCGTCCTGGATCTCTCCACCTATAAATAGTGTGTGTCTCCTCTCCCTCGTCAAGACACAACACAAAACGGAGTCCACTTGGCAGGAAGCACTTATAAACCAATAGTTTGTCGATTTGAAGGCCTTGCCCTCAACCGGAAGAAGGACAGGCTCAGAAAGATTCTTATGAATTTAAAAAAAAAAAAAAATCGTTGGATTTATGGATAAGTCCAATAGAGACTTATATTCTAAAGCAGCCCTCTATCTGACACACATATCCTGTCATAGGCTTCTGTATATGAAGACAAAGATTTGGTTTTATCAGTAAAATTACTAATTAGACTTTTTAGTTCTTCTAGTATTATCCTCTTT
>NW_027290308.1:0-1084 GCF_016086655.4 Lepeophtheirus salmonis | reverse complement strand
TGCATTTTTTAAATATTTTTGGAATTTTATTTAAATATAATTGCTGCTATCAGGGAGAAGGACAAGCCTCCCAAAGATAAGGAACAAACTGTTTTTGATGATCTTGGCCTAGCCTCTTATCATCTGAAGCATTGCCATCTCCTCACTGACCCAATGGAGACCAATAGAGTGATTCATGTTGAGATAATTTTTCACTCTCTATAATCCACTGGTGGTTACTACTATTTATTTTCTAATGAGTTACTCTTCATCGTAAATAGATTATTTATTCTCCAAAATTATAGGCGAATCTGCCAAGAAGACCTTGCTGTCTTCAAAATAAACAATCCGACTGCTACTATGATATTGCGTCCCATCGGTAGTAAAGACCATATTATGGATCCTTATTTCGTTAGTATTAATCTCAAAATGAATCAACATGTTTCCATGGGTCTCCGTGAAACATTGGCTGTACCCTAAATGAAGACTGTGGCTGCCGGTAGACCTTATACATTCCAGCCAGATACTACAACAGCACAAAAGTCTAGAGAATGATAGAATGATTGAAGGCCAATGTACATACTTTTTTGATCACTTAATGCATGACCTCAAAACTCCACTCATTTAAATCCATGCGATTACTATTTTTTATATTTTTTAGTTATTTATTTGTTACGGCAAAAGTTTTAGATCGATTTTGATTCAACTAAATCAAATCATAAATCAAAATTTACGAAGAAAATCGTCAAAAACTTTTGTACACTAATTTAGCTCAAAATAAGTAGTAAATAGAATGTATTGCCATTGTAAAAAACAACACAAACCTAAAAGAAATTGTACTTACAAATAGAAAAAAGTAATGGAAAATAATGTTGTCAAAAAATAACTCTAAGTAATCGATTCTATAGTTCTATAGACGATCCTAAAGCTGATTCTACTACCGCTTCCAAAGAAACTTCAGTGCATGAGGAAGTGGAATTGTTTAAATACAAAGGCAATGCCCCCCAAGATGGAAATTTGAGAGGTTATGAATAATGACCCCTCCAGGCATTTTATCATGAGGGTGATGTTAGTAGGCCTCAAATAGAAATTAAATTACACCAAG
>NW_027290307.1:0-4485 GCF_016086655.4 Lepeophtheirus salmonis | reverse complement strand
CTACTGCTGACTTTTTCCAATAGCTATTAATATTAGATCCCTAGAATAAACATTTTTGCTCATCACTATTGAAAATCTACAACAATAACCAAGCAATTGCCCCCTTCCTCTATTCTTGAAAACTGCCCATTTTAATTTACCCCCCGGTCCCTTTTAAAATGGCTTCTGTTGCCTGAATTAGCCTATAAGACTAATAAATTTCGTGATCATAATTATTGTGTTGTTTGTTTTAAAGTGTTTGGAAGAGAGCATCTGAACTTGTTATGAACTTTTGTTGTATTAGCCATAGCAGCAATGAAAGTGGCAGGAAGGTAATAAACAAAATTCAACTCCGTATCTAGTAAGAAGATAAGCAGTAATTACTCTTATGTCGATCTTCAATTCTACAAGAACTTTGACATATAAGTACCAAATAAATCCAAAGTTTTACTCTACTCCTTTCAGGATAATATAATAATCATAACAGCTTTGGAAATTTAAAAAAAGTTCAGAATGTCAACTACAAAAAATTCAAAAAGCAAATTAATTCTTAAAATTCATTACTTTAGTAATCAATGTAGCAAGTATTTTTCACATCCAAAATCAACCTATAACTTTTTATTTATATTAGGAATGTCACTAGAAACTGACTAAAATCGACTAAATTAGCAACACTGTAAATACATTTGCTGATGAATGATAATTGATCGGATGGTAAGTGTAAGTCCTTTTTGTACCCAAAATATAATTGAAGGTCGACAGTGTAGTAATTCTTGCTGTGATCTTGCAAGATTTTTTTTCTAGAATCTATGAAAAAAGTCATTGAATTATACATGTACATAAACAATTTGATTATTTGTTACACACAAATTATCATCAAATCATAAATTTAAATAAAATCTTTCTTATAAGGTCCAAACATGACATCACAAGAAAATAACTCAAGCAATCTTCCCTCAAATAATCTACTTCAGGTAAATAACTGGACTGTCATAATAAACAAGGAATTAATGTTTGGGCATCAAGTATTCCAGAGTCTTGGTCTAAATTCACTACAAAGCAGCTCAACAATTCAATTTCAAGTAAATTTAAAATAGTAATATAGAACCATTTATTAGTAAATTACAGGATTATTAGTAATTGACCGGATTTTTAAATTTTTATTTTAGATATAATGAGGAACACAAGAGAGTATGATACCGACAAAACAATTATGAACAGTGATTTGAAAAATAATGGTCACGTTTCAATAGATGGTGAGATATTAAAATTTGAATAATATCAAGGATTTCAAAGGAAAAAATATTTTTTTTTGATTAAGAATGAATTATTTATTTATCAAATGATTTTAGATTACTTTTTTCAAAAAATTATATATTTATAAGTATTTGTACGTCTTTCCTTGTCAATCAAAGATAACAATAGGGTATTATTTTTCTGACAAATTTATTTTTAATTAATTAATTTCTATTATTATACCTCAATTGATAATGAGAAAAGTAGACCTACTGATTTTTTATATCAAGGAATCAATCGCTCAATACATGTTATTATTTCATATTAAATTACGCAAAACATGAATAGAAACAAAATTAAAAAGTGTTATAATCAATAATAGGGGATGAGTAGTTAAACTCAAAATTAGTTGACAACACACGTTTTAAACTCAGTTAGATTTGATGTTACAAGTTGCAGCATCATTGGGCGATGTTCTAGTTAAGGTAGTGTTAAAATTAAAATCATGGCCTTCTTTTAACGATAATGAGAAACCAGATACCAATGAGACACTTTGAGAGTACTTTGGCAGATCTATTTGAGCACTAATAAAAAACTTTAAAGAGTATATCACAATTAGCGACAATTAATGAAAGTTAGAGAAATAATTTATCGTAATAGCAAAGGCTATCCTGTAAATTCTCCTCAAATCAATAATATTTTTTTGAGAATGTTTACAATAATTTTTTTTGTCTCTTCTTTTAGTTTCTCAGTTGATCTTAACCAAGATTTGTCGTTGAAACCCTGGATGTTCCCCTGGCTGTCATAAAAAATATATCTGCTTAAAAGTTTCGGTCATTTTCACTAGCTTATGTCAGCTATTGTGAAGATAGACATAGTAGATAACAGCCAGTTGTCCTTAGTACAAATGTTGAATTTTGGAGATTCTTCCTTACAAAAGAATGTAGAACTTATATCTTTGAACCTGCTCAGTCTTTTTTGTCTGGGTAAGGTACGATTTTTTTACCTAATAGATAATAATTGGCATTTTGTGAGAGTATGTAGAGTGATAAGTTGTTTCATTTCAACAAGTCAAAACAGCAACTTATTTTTTTGGAAAAAATGTATAAAAAAAAGGAAGTATCTGAGATTTGGATGGCAGTTTTATTGTTTTGATTATTGTTTCGGAACAATTTACGCATCAGCTCTTTGTCTCGACGACATTTGAATATACAACATTTATGAAAAAATGTTTCCATAACTAACAAAGCTACTGCCTGCTCAATCTTTCTAGCTCTGTAGTTTTGTTCTGTGTTTTTGATCGGGATTTAGGACAAAACCAAGTACATATAATTTTCCATTGTTCCTTAGATAAAGTGATGATGTTCCATTCTATGGGTTTCTTGTGTTTGTTCGGAAATACTAAAATAAGAGGAACAAATATAATTGTTTTTATTTTTTAAAGCTGTATGAGCTGATTCTGGTAAAGGGCCCTTAGTTTATCCGTTGTTCTTTAAAGATATTTTTGATGATGGGCGAAAGATTGTTTTCAAATTTTTTGAAATGGAGTCTAGAAAAATTTGAAATTTTTAGAAATGTTTCTAGAAATTAAGTCAACCCAAGGACTAAAGTATTAACAGAGTACAAATCCTATATTGTTTCCAAATTAATATTTCTGGGATCGATTACAGGACACCAGAAGCCATTTATTTAAATATTAATATGGGATTATTATATCTTGATCTTGCTACTTCAGTAAGTCTATTCGACCATAATGTTTAGATATATTCTTAAATCAAAACAACAAGGAATTGTTTCGTAGAATTTAGAATTTCAGAATTGTTTAATTGTAGGTTGTTATACAATTGATATGCTATATTGTCTTCAGATTTCTCCAGCATTAGATATTACTTTTGGTATTTAATTATATTATTTTTACTGAGCATACATAGGATTGTGATTTTTCGCGATCACGCCAGTAACTGCATGATAACATTTAAGAATAAAGTAATAGCTAGCGAATCAAACAAGATGAGTAACCGTAATTATTTAGCAGAGCTATAAGTGTAACTCCTTGTTGGGCTCAGTAGAATTGAGGATCGACATCAGGGGTAAATTCTACATATGTCCTTACAAGATACAGAGTGAGATTTGTGTTCATTTATCTCAGAGTTACTCACAGATGAAATGAAACGTAATGACACATAGATGCTTTCCCTAAAGCATTCTTCAAATTGTCGGGATTGCACTACAATTTAGGCTTTCACAGTCCACGAGGGTGAGCCAATAAGTCCTTTACTTTTAGAATGAAACACAGTTTTTTTTGACAAAAGATGATTTTATTTCTATGCATAGTCTCCTTTGAGCTATAAATACTTTTTTATAACGTTTCTCTAATTTATTTATCCCTACAAAAAAATTAGAATTGTTGAGGTTCTCAAAATAAGAATTTGTTTGTGAGATAATTTCATCAATGGAGTAAAATCTCTTTCCATCGAGCCATTTCTTTAAGTTAAGAAAAAGGGAAGAATTAATTGAGACTAAATCTGGAGAATGGGGTGGATGAGGGAGCCATTTGTATCACAATTCATAAAATTTCGTCAGAGTACCTTTGCATTGTCGTACTGTAAAAAAAAATTTCTTTCACAAATATGGTCATTTTGTTCAAATTGTTATTGAATAGGTCCAATTAGTTTGCATAAGACTTTCCATTGATTATTATTCACTTTTGAAGGTAGTTAATGTGGAAGATACCGCGTTAATTTCAAAAACGATCGCCATGATCTAATTAGCTGACAAAACCAAATTGTACATTTTTATTTATTTTTTGCTGCGAGAAACCCTTTTTTTACTACTGTTTGGTCTCTCATATGTTGTAGTGAATCCATGTTTCTTCTACGGTTACAAAGCGGGGCAAAAGATACTCTTTATTGCAATTGAATAAAGCCAAGCACTCCTTCAAAGTTGTCACATGATTGCATTTGTGGTCGATTGTGAGCAAACACCCCATCCATTTAAATGTAGCTTTCTTTTACCCAAGTTATATTTCAATAATTTTCCACGATGTATTAGATTTCGGATCGGTCAGCATTATATAGCGAATTTTAACAATTTCTGGCGTAGGAAACTCAAATGGTCGTCTGAAAAACTAATTATTTTTTGATTTCACTCATCTACTCTATATACATAATACTTACTTAATAAAATGTTTAACTTATGAATTTATAATTAACCAATAAAAATATTGAAAGGTGTTACGGTTTTGAAATACCATCCAAAAGTCGCTGCTAA
>NW_027290306.1:0-293 GCF_016086655.4 Lepeophtheirus salmonis | reverse complement strand
TTCTGACGATGTGTAATTTACCCTATCTATTATATATTAAAAATATAATCCAAATAAAAACAAAATAAACTTTTCAAATATTTTTACTGCTAGAACAAAAATTGTAAATCACTTTAAATGCTTTATCATATTTTCATTGGATTACTGGTTCATAACTGTGTTCCTTCATGTACAAGCTTGTAAAAAACTCGATTTTTTTTGTTGAAATCATTATTAAAACTTTTAAGGTGGTTTAAAATTCCTTGGTGTCTATATTGATTGGTTGGAAATTTAAAAAAAAATATTGGTCCATA
>NW_027290305.1:0-1269 GCF_016086655.4 Lepeophtheirus salmonis | reverse complement strand
CAGAAACATTGACAGCTGACAATATACATTGTCAATTTTAAACATTTAAGATTATGCCGTGAAAACTATAAAATGCGGTGATTCAACATAAAAACAAAAACTATGTATATGTCGCGATGGAAGAAAAAGAAAAAGCCATCATAGGCAATTTAATCTGCGCCGGGAGGACAACCTGGGACATCATGAAGCCCTTAAAGGTCACCATGACCAATGTCTGTCGGGTCAGAAATCATTTGGCTGATGGGGATAACCTTGAGGACAAACCCAAGAGTGGAACACCCACCAAAGTGAAGCCGGAAGACATCATGGAAGCCTTTAAGGTCTATCCAACCATGAAGATGTAGAGTACGCCAAGAAAAGGGAGGTGCAACGGTCTACTGTGGGCAAGGCAATTGAAAGAGCTGGATGAAGGTCGTTCAGAAGAATTGAGAGGCCACACCTGTCCCAATATCAAAAAGAACTCTGCCTTCAGTGATGTCTGCAACTCTTGAATAATCTGAAGCGCAATAGCAACCGGGTGATTTTTTTCTCTGATGAAAAGACCTTTAGCGTTGCCCCCGTCAAAACAAGAAAAATGATCGGTGGTATGCATTGACATGGCTGACAACAGCACAAGATAGTTAACAAGGCCAAACATTCGGCCTCTGTGAGGATATTGGGGGTTGTGGCATCCATTGGAGATATTGTAGGAAAGTGTGGTCCCATAGATTACCAAGACCTTGAAGAAGTCAAACAAGGCCACACAAGTATTTCAGCAGGACAGGGATCTAGCCTATACTGCTAATATTGTACAAGAGTGGATGGGTAGTAACATGAACTACTAATCATAGAACCTTTGGCCCTCTCAGAGCCCACTGGATTACTCAATTTGGTGGGAAATTGGGAAGAAGGCCTGCAAAGTTCGCCACCCGAATATTGATGCCCTGAAAACTTCCGTTAACCAGCAGTGGAGGATCATGAAAAATTACTAAGTTACCTATATGTGCAAGGGGTTCCATAGACAGTTGTAGGCTATCGTTGAGGCTGATGGTAGACATATTCATAATTAATGTGCATTGTTATAGTAAAAAAAATTATAAAATAAAACTTCTTATGTACAACATCATCCGGCTCAATTATGAATATATCTTAATGACGACCATTAATGAATAGCCATAGATTTTTGTAATTTTTTTATAAATAGCTGTTGATTTTTGAAGTTTTTTCTTTTGCTTTTCGCATGTTAGATTAAAAAGGACTGTTTTTCTGTCAAATATACATAAATTATCA
>NW_027290304.1:0-397 GCF_016086655.4 Lepeophtheirus salmonis | reverse complement strand
GGGGGATTTTGGGCAAAAATGTACATAGACCATTATTTACATATCGTAGATTTCTGATAACTAGGTCAATATAGATAAAAAATGGACTGTCAAAAAAACGACATCAAGGTAATTTGTCCTTGTTTTTTATCCTTCTCCCTTACTCCTTAGCTGATTGTAACTGATCTGTGAATCGTCATTACAGCCTAGCAATTCTCCTCCAAAACAATCATCCAATTGCATACCATGTTGATTTTCATAAATTAACTCTTTGGATTGACAAGAAGACTAGTTTTTATTTGATTTTATTGATAGTATTATGCTTATGTTTTGATAGCATCTTGGTATATAGTACACATTGCAGGTTTTTTGTACATATAAAAATAGTTGCACAAAAGTAAACTAGCTAGAAAATCAC
>NW_027290303.1:0-424 GCF_016086655.4 Lepeophtheirus salmonis | reverse complement strand
AAAAAACTGAATCTCATTTCATAGCTATTTTTTCTTAGCATTGTTGCCAGTTGAGCTGATGTTCGGCTAGATCTAGCCGATTTTTTAAATGCCTGGACTAATAAATTATTATGTAGCCGGTAGTCTTGTTATCCAAAAATTGGATTTTGATCAAATTTCAAATCATATATTTTGTACATCACTCCTTCATGAATTAGTTTTCAATCGATTAAGCAGCCTTATATATATATAAGCCTTATTAATACCACCACAAGGACAAAAAAATTCATTGAACAGGCTATTGATTATTTCCCAGGGCTACAAATTCTGATTTCCCCATTAATTAAGAACAAATCAAACAGGTTTGGTTTACATGTTAGCCCAAAACATCGCAATATTCGAAAGAATGAGCAGTTTAATTACCTTTTATGCGAAATCATTTAAA
>NW_027290302.1:0-1587 GCF_016086655.4 Lepeophtheirus salmonis | reverse complement strand
GAAGTACCACCATATGGTGGCGAGGTGATTTTTGGCTGTGTACCTATTTTGCACCTGGTTCTATCTAACCAGGTGCCCCTGGGGTCCTTTTTGGATCGACCAAATTGCTCCCTTCCAAGTACTGTAATACGCGCGCGCGCGTATGGGCGCTAGGACGGGTTTCAGAGCCAAAACGCATGTTTCGTATTTCGCCAGAAGTTCCATTTTAAGGGTATATTGCCTCCTAACTCACTATCAGAGCAAAACTTATAAATGCGCAACCCAAAGAAACATGCATAAAAACAGGGGTACCCTTGATGTCCTTTAAAATGACCCCCTCCGAAGGGTCTGGGGACCCATTTTGCACATGGATCTATCTAAATATGGCCCCAAGGCCTTCCCAGACCCCCGACCCCAAAAGGTGCCAATATACACCTGCCCAGGACCAGCCAGCGAACCACCGAGAGTGCCGAAAGCAACAAACACGCAAAGAACACAAAAGAACAAGACAAGACCAAACCCAAAGGGCAAGGAGGGCGGGGAAAGACGCAACGGCAGCACGAATGCACAAATGCACCGCACGCCGCAAAAGGGACGCAGGGAGAGCATATTAAGGTCCCAAAAGGGCCCAAATGGAGGCAAAATGGGGTCCCTACCAGAAAAGGGCCCAAAATGGGGTCAGATCCAGAATACCAGGATCCCGAGGTCCCGGATCCCAGGAGGGCCAATATACACCTGCCCAGGACCAGCCAGCGAACCACCAAGAGTGCCGAAAGCAACAAACACGCAAAGAACACGAAAGAGCAGGACAAGGCCAAACCCAAGGGGCAAGGAGGGCGGGGAAAGACGCAACGGCAGCACGAATGCACAAATGCACCGCACGCCGCAAAGGGACGCAGGGAGAGCATATTAAGGTCCCAAAAGGGCCCAAATGGAGGCAAAATGGGGTCCCGGGAGGCCCAGATTGGGGGTCTCAGATTGGGTCTCAGATTGGGTCCCAGATTGGGTCCCAGATTGGGTCTCAGATTGGGTCCCAGATTGGGTCCCAGATTGGGTCCCCCCGGAGGGGGTGTCTGGAGGGGGCCATTTTGGACCCCCGGGGGTGCCTCAAATTACTATTTGGGCCATTTTTGGGGTTTCGTACATAAACGCCAATACTTGGGACCACCTGGATTCCGAAAGAATATGCATAACACACTTACAAAGAACGCCTAGATTTGGACCCCCAAAAGTGGTCGCGAACCAGCCCCTTTTTCCGTGGTACCCTGTTTTTCGAAAAACAGCACTTTTTGCATTAAGAATTCGGCTATGGAGTGACCCACAAAATGACCCCCAAAAAAGTGCTCCAAGGGGTCAAATTTAGGGCCAATATGCCTCACCTCCATTTTGGGGACCTGCCAAAAGGGCCCAAAACAAAACATCCCTTTTTCTGGGGACCCCAATAATCGGGATACTTTTGGCCATTTCGGGATCCCAAAATGGGAGGTCCAGATTGCCAACCAGACCAGGTGCCAAAATGGGGTCCGTGATTACCTACCTATGGGGCAAAATGAAGAAATGGGGCCTTTTTGCGGGCATGGGGGAATTGCCCTTAATTCCCCATAGTCC
>NW_027290301.1:0-318 GCF_016086655.4 Lepeophtheirus salmonis | reverse complement strand
TTGTTATTGACTTTACTCCGGTCCGTTGCTTCCGTCTGTAAGTGGTGTGCACGGAACATTACAAAAGTGCAGTCCAAATTGTAGTTTATGCAGATGATATCCTTCTATTAATAAGTAGTTAACATTCTAGTACTCTTATCTACGGGATGCGGAATGCTATAAATTTGGTTCCAGAATGGGGGAAAACAAATGGTCTCACCTTCAATCCATCAAAATCGAGTGCTATAGTCTTCTCAAAAGTGTATAAATTCAGATCGTAATACTTCTCACAATTATATATGTATGGAAAAGTTATGTAATATGCAACACAAATAAAGT
>NW_027290300.1:0-4542 GCF_016086655.4 Lepeophtheirus salmonis | reverse complement strand
ATATAATGTACATAGTGGAGAGATGTAAGGTAAATCATTTTAATCTTGTTATTACTATTTTTCTTCCCATTGGCGCTCAGTTCCAAAAAATGTCAGAATTTGAGGATGTGCGCAATACTCATTGTAGTAAAGTTTTGGATCATTTTACCGAAAATTGAAAAACCCAACCGGGTAAATCCAATCATTGAGGCAAACTTATAAAGGCTCAAATACAACCGGACTTCATGAACACGTAAAGAGAAAACATAAAAGCAACATAGATGAAGTTGAAACATCTCAGAAGAAACCTAAAATAATTGGAAACAATTTCAAGATAATAACAAATCCTAAAAAAGATCCTCATGAAAAAATTGGTATGGTGTGTTCCTATGATAATATGTTGTACTGGTTATAGTGAAACTTTGACATTTGTATTCAGGACACCTTGTTATAATCTACGTAAGTGCTACTATGAAATTAGAAAAAAATGTTATTGAGCAGTCCAAAAACGTCATCAATTCCATCAAAAAAGACATTTTAGGGGTAATAAAATTGAAGCAAAAGTGTTTAATATCATTGACCAATACAAAAGTATCCGAAATGGGTAAGTCGATTTACGTAGATTAGTAACTGCAAATGGTCTATTTTTTTTAGCTGCTTTGGCACTCTATTTATAGAGTGTTTAGAAAACAAAAAAATAAAGATTTTTTTCAGGGCGTTACATGAATATAAATTTTCATCTAGGAGAAGGAAAACACTTCAATCTAGGATTGTGAACGTTTATGGTTCCATGGTAGCTACTATGGTAGTTGGTACTGTTACTGGAACATTTTATAATGTTTGGAATTAATTTGGATTTTGATGTCATTGATAAATTTGGATGACTAATTAAACCTATTAGCATGAAATACCATTATTTATGGAACCTTTTTTGGCTTTTACCAAGGTCTGTTTGAAAAAAAAAATGCCAACCTTTTCTAAGATATTCTATGAGGAGTAGATGATTGATGAAAATAAGACTTATTTTGACGAAGAAGAAGAGGATGGCAATAAACAGTTGAATATTGAGACCAAAAATATATAGAAAAACAAAATTACTAAATTGAACAAATGTTAAGGCCGTTTTGAATAAAGGTATAAAAATTTGCAAACTTTTTCTATGAGAGGCCCGTAAAAGGACGAAAATTACAAAAGCAAATAGTGTTGAGTATTAAAAAGGAGCTCAACCTTCTTTTTAGATCAAAAATACTCATTGGAATTCATCTGTGGTAATGATAGGGGCTTCCTGGAGGTGAAAGAAGCCTTAGAAATTGGAATGATTGAAATAGAAATAAAGTTTGATTTTGCTCCAGAAAAAACAACTTGCTTGATGAACTTGGAAACTTTGGTTCTATTGGAAGAAGCTATTTTAAATTTTCTGAAAAAATTATATCGCTTCACATGTGAGTGTAAATGAACTTGTTAAACAAAACATGCAAATCCACCAAAATTGAAGATACTTTTATTGAAAAAGTCCATGGTAGACGTCTGAACTAATGCACCTCATTCAGTATTTTCATGATTGTGAATATTTAACCAAAAAAAAAGATTTTTATGTTGTGGTTAATAAAACAAAAGTCAAATAGGTCATTCTCGCAATCAAGTTGTGAGAAGACTTTTTCAAGTGAAAATGAGTCTCGTAATCAAGTAATGGAAAGTGTAATGGTTCAAAAACCTTAAACATTAAATTCAAAGGAGCCAACTTATCGAGTAAAGCTTAAGGAATTCTAACATAAGAAAACTACTGGTAAAGTAAATGATAATCATTTTCTACTGATAAAGTAGCTCAAAAAGTTATATTTTTTTATGACCAAACTAGGGACACGAATGAAACTAAAGTATTTATACCTTTTAAAGTAGGATTTGAAACTATTTCACAAACTTCTAGAGACCCAAAACGTAGTTTTTCCTCAAAGTTCTTAATGATGGTGGATAGTCTTTTTTCAGTCCTTCTTTATGACTGAAGACTGCAGTCCCGTCCAATTTAGTCTCTTACCGGTCTAATTCAGTCCTAAAAACTTAAGTTTGTTCCTTGATAACGTCACTCAACTTTTTAATAAACATCTTTTTTAATAAATTCTTGTGCTGAAAGTTTTAGGACTTTTCCAAAGGACTGATACAACCAGTCTTAAGACTAGACTGGACTCTACTGAATAAATAAAGACCAACACTATATTGAGGTTCAATTAGTTAAACGGTACCAGTATCACATAAATTCAATATCGGTTACTGTGCTTGTCTTTAACCCGAATTTTCATTTCTTTTTGTTTGATAATTAGACTTTTATCTATATTCCATATTTTATCATTATTAATCAAAAATTGAGTTTTGAATATTTGTTTGCTCCTGAATATTATAATTTTCAACATTTGGAAGAAAAAAAAACTTTTTAACCTGATAACTTCTTCATTTTTTTGAAGAAAATGATATCTTAATAAAATATATTTTTTCTTAACATATATACACATTGTTGTGTTCTAGAGCTAACAGCAAAATAATTCATATTTGAATTCTTCGGGGTATTGGTATCCCTCTAGGTGTTAATTAATTTTACTTGTCAATGTATCGGGTGTTATATTATAGTTCTCTTTTGTGTTAAATCTGTGGTTTTAAATTATAAAGTTTAATTATTTTTAAAATATCTAAATTGATTAGTTACTGTAAATGGATTTCCCATTTTTTATATCTTGGAATATCACTCCCAAGGAATTAGTCAACCAAACTCTCATATGTAGGCTGGTAGGTTTCATTGGATGAATATTCATACAGTTGCATCTCATGGAATCTGTCATTCCGAATGTGAGCATCGCTTCAGATGGATGATTAATTTAGAAGTATTTCCTTTCGATTCCCTTATCTTCCTTTGGTTCTAAATTTTGGAGAACATAATACCATTTCTTCAAGTATTAACGAATGAATAATGAATTGCCTTAGCAATTGTCAAATTAAAGTTGCAACAAAATTTGAACCCTTTATACATTTTAGTTTCAAAGTTATAACTTCAAGTTGTAGCAGTATTTAATTAATAACACATCGGTAAATAAGTCCCGGGCCTAACTACCAGATGGATCCACTAATAAAATAACAAAAGTATTTTTCGGAAGTGCAAACATTCAAAAGGTTACTGTCAAAATTTCATGACGTTTGATTTATTATTTATCGAGTTACAGTGGTTTAAGTGACGCTACTTTTGTAATTCTTAAAAATGATGGATTCAAAGCAATTTCGTGTGTTGATTTATCATTGCTTTTTGACGGGGAAAAACACCGTTCAAGCCAAAGTTTGGCTTTAAAAATGTTCTCCGGACTCATCCCTATCGAAAACAACCATGATACGATGGTTCAAACGTGGTCGTACGGAGACCGATGATGCTGAACGAACTGGTCGGCCAAATGAGGCGGTTATTCCGAAAAATATAGAAAAAACCCTGAAAATCATCATGAGCAATCGCAAAGTGAAGTTGCAAGAGATGGCTGACACTCTGAAGTTAGCAAAGGTAGTGTTTACCATCATACACGAACATTTGGGTATGAAAAAACTGTTTTCCAAATAAGTGCCGCGTTTGCTCACACCAGAGCAAAAGTAACAATGAAAAGATGATTCAAAGAGCTTTTGGAGATGTTCAAAGGAAATAAGAAGTAGTTCTTGCGTCAGTATGTCACAATCGATAAAACATGGATTCGCCACTTCACTCCAGAATCAAAATGGCAGTCTTCTGAGTGTTGTGCAGACGGAGAAAGTCGTCCAAAGACTCAAACTTCGGCTGGAAAGGTCAAGGGCAAATACCGTATTCTCCAGATCTGGCCCCCAGCGACTACTGGCTCTTCGCAGAACTCAAAAAGATGCTCTGTGGAAAGAGATTTGGCTTAGATGAGGATGTGATTGTCGAAACTAAAGGATATTTTAAAGGTCTCGATAAATCTTTCTACACCCGTGGTATCGAAAAACTAGAGAAACGTTGGAGTGATTGTATCGTTCTAAAAGGAGTTTTTATTGATGAATAGAAATAAATATTGGCAAAAAAATGTTTTTGCCTATCGAAGGCGTTGGACTTATTGACCAATGTTTTATATCTTTATTTTATACATCACATCCAGAGCTTTTTATATGAATATGAAATTGAATGGATCACTTCGTAGTTTCAACCCTTGAATATATATTCATTTTTATATATAGATAGATAAATTACCACCCGAAATCTGAAGGTAATTGTACTCTCCTATAAAAAGGTTAACTTTTTTTCTTCGAGTAAATTTTCATCCTGAAGAGCTAATTTTGTGAGCTGGATTTTCTTTTATCCCTTTGAGATATAACTTTTAATCACAGATCGCCTTTATTAGTAGTATGGAGAAATATCAGAGATAATGTTACAGTATTTTTCAGAGTCAACTCCTTCCTTGGGAAGAAGATTCCAGGATTACTAGAATAAAGAGATCCATTCACCGATGAGAGTATGGATATTCATCTATAAAATCAATTTGACGATGAATACATCAAGTCAGACTTTAACTTTGATCTCACAAC
>NW_027290299.1:0-683 GCF_016086655.4 Lepeophtheirus salmonis | reverse complement strand
CTATTTACTTCAAGTAGTATATTCTATACAAGGACTCCACCCTATCAGGTTTGAGATATATTTTGTTCATTTTTCTTTATTTTGTAAAAATGAAAGTCTTTGATTTTGAATTTTATATTTTAGTATGTTTTGAGAGAGGATATGTGTAAAAGAAAGAAAGTTTACAAAATAGATAAATTTGTATCATCCTTTTTCTTTCTTCTCTTTGTTATCTATTAAGTTTACAA
Organism: Lepeophtheirus salmonis; assembly: GCF_016086655.4. Taxonomy (NCBI): domain Eukaryota; kingdom Metazoa; phylum Arthropoda; class Copepoda; order Siphonostomatoida; family Caligidae; genus Lepeophtheirus; species Lepeophtheirus salmonis. The sequence goes on along the minus strand of NW_027290299.1, from coordinate 456 downwards.
ATACCCATAACATATTATTTTTTCCAAAAAAATGAAATATATATATATCCCTCACCTTACATATAACGTTAAAATTTATACTTTTGTATAAGTTTTCAATAAATAGGTATGTATGTACAAATATTTTTTGAGAAGTTATCTTTTAATTGGGAACGTTTCGGTTTGTCCAATGATGTATAACTTAAATTGACAAATATTTTCGTATAAATTTTAAATTTTTATTGTTCATAGATCAAAAACTTTCAATACAGAATTTCATAACATACATAGTTCTTGAATAGTATTATAATACAGTCCAGAATTTCTAGGCCAAAAAATTAAATAAAAATCATATGTTAAACGAAATTAAAATTAATGTATGTTGTATGATTTCCTAGCTTCTTTTTATAACACAATCTTGAAATGTTTTGAATTTGAGATTTTAGTTTCTCACAACGTCACTAATATGTTTATCAA
>NW_027290298.1:0-1672 GCF_016086655.4 Lepeophtheirus salmonis | reverse complement strand
GGGGCGGCGGCCCAGGACCCCCAAATTTACAATAAGTATGCATATTAGTTCTAATATTTTATCTAAATCAAAGAGTCGTCTAATTTATCAAAAAAAAATTTTTTTCCTTCTTTATATAGTATTCCTATCTTTCTTATATCTTCTCTTCGTCCCATCTCTTCTTTCCTGTATTAACTCAGTTGACAACGGAGCTTAGAAATCTAGCTTTGACGTTAGAGAGGGAGACAGTAATGTGACGTATTTAGCAGGCATATGAATATATAAGCAGACAAAGAGAGCGCTATTGACGTAGGAGAATAATACATATACCAGATAAGTGGCGGGCATTCCACATCAAGTTTTGTACTAAGTTCCTCTTTACCATTTACGTGTGAACACAACTTAATGTACATTAGTGGAGATCAGGACTAACGACTATTAAAATGCGCACACGGAAAGGCTTGTTGTCAAAAGCAAATCTCTTCTTGCCAATGTTTCTATAACAATGACCACCATCATATCTTCCCTATATATATTTACTTTTATTCTTAAAGTTAGTAAAATCTAATATATAGTTATTTCTCTTTTATCTTATACAAATAAAAACCAGTATGTAGCTATATACTAAAAATATTTTATAACTGTTTCAGAATTAATTAACAAATATACCTACTAGAAAATAGCAAAAGGCATATTCTCAAGTACTACCTGTAAGATGAGTTGTTTGAACTTTTTTTTTAACATTGAGGTTAAGATTTCATAGTATATCAAGGTAAAAACAAGAATAATTGGTTTGGGTTCATAAGAAATAAAAATATTTATCGTTCTATAGCGAGTATATTGGCAAGGAAGAACCAAAATTTATTCACAGAAGACTATGAATAAGTTTCAATAATGTCTAGGGGATTTATGCTTACTTTTTCTCGGCCAACCAGGATAGTACCTTTTTGCACATAGGCAGGTACCTTGTTGGAAGAGGCATAGTGACATTATTTTTGTGTTTTAGCTCATTTATTTCTTACGACTCAAAGATGTATTTTGCTTAATAAAGCCTTATTTCAAGGTTCTTAGAATTTATTAAAAAAATTTAACCGGCTACAAGAAACTCAGAATATAGGATACTGCAGATGTACAGGCCAGTTGACTCTCAACTCTTATTATGAAGCATCCCATTCTCCAAGTGCGTCCCAAGCCAACAAGAACTGCTAAGGCTTTTCAGAGATGGATTTCTGTACTAGAGCCCTACATCTCGACCATGAAGCTAGGGGGAGGGGGGGAGGGAATATTTTGAGAAAAATTAGACGATTCGATTCATAATACATTTGGCGGAATGCTTATCCGATTAACATTGAGTTGGTTTTGTTAATCCTCAGTTACGATATAGCCATCAATGAGCTTAAAAGAAGTAGAGTGGAACAATTGAGTTGATAAAAAGTTGCAGACAGGGCTGCCCAGATCTCCTCTCATTTTCGTTCCAGCTATGGAATTAATGACTTCTAATGTATCATGAAAGAATGAAGGTTTTGGGGTGAGAAACGCCATTTAGTGGATTTGTATGGCAGGTGATCTTACCCTCATGGTTAAGGGGAATTCATAAGTTTAACAAGTGAAGAGAATATAAATCCTTAAGACAAAATATTCAATGAAAAGTTAAGTCTGAGAGTATGATACTTATTGTAGAATGATTGTATTT
>NW_027290297.1:0-2286 GCF_016086655.4 Lepeophtheirus salmonis | reverse complement strand
CATTTTTATTATTCACTTTAAGAGAGACATTCCATACAGAATAAACAAATACCCATATTGGAAACGCGTGAGCGCAGTAATCTGTCCTGCTTACAGGAGTCCTTGACTGTATATACCGCGTCCTGATTTAAAGCATTTACCAATGATAATAGAAATACAAGGTTAGAACATCATACAATCGGGCTTCCTAAATTTTTTAATCTGATGTACTGTACAGATTGCTGGGCATAACAAGCAGATTTAGACAAAACACGTAACCTATCATAGTCTATGACGTCACCTTAGCTAGAATTTACAATTTTGAAGTATCGTACCGACTGCTGGGCAAGAAAAACAGATTTAGACAAAGCATGCAACAACCTCTACTATCTACTATGACGTCAATATTAAAAGTGTGGGGTGGAAGTCAAACATCAGTCGTACACACGTCATGGTATAACCTTGTATTTCTATTAACTTTGGTAATTACATATTTTTTTGATCCATGCAATTGTAATAAATGTAGTCTTCTTAATGAAATACTGCAGGCGTGTGCATTTATATTAAGGTGACTATTTCTGTTTGTTTTTGCTATTGCTCCCTAATGTATATTATAATTCATATGCAAAGTATATGCTAAGATTTGAATAACATATTAACACTAGTATTTGAAAAAGAAAAAACTATCGCAGGCGTTTTGTATTTAGTATACGGGAACACTGGATTGTTTTTTTAGTGAGCACTTGAGATACTAAAGTACTCATCATATCATTTTTTTTATTATGGCACTTTTATTAGTTATACTTTCATTCCTGAGTACAGAACATATACCAGTAGTTACATAAATACGCGGACTAATTTTTAAACGCTTATATCTCGAGGTTCTGTGACCGGACATAAAAATTCCAGCACAAGTAACTCGGTAAATCTTTTGCCTTTGGTTTTTTTCTTACTCGCATCAAACAAAGCCGTTTACGATGAATGACGAGGCCAAACGTCATATGGTTGCCACTCTCCTCCACGCCGGTAGGTCTGTCAATGAGATAATCAAGGACACTGGACTATCCAGGAATACTATGTTCAAGGTCCAGAAGCTTGTCAAGGAGGGAAAAGATCTGAAGGAGGGTGTTCGGACCGGCAGTCCATGGAAAATCAATGTGGATGAGGTGAAGGAGGCCTTCACAAAAACATTTGGCTACCTCAATCACCTGATTTGAATCTCCTTGACTACAGTGTGTGGTGGCAAATTGAGAAGAAGGCCTGTGCTACCCACCACCCGAATTTGGACACATTGAAGGCCAGCGTCAATGAGCAATGGGCAGCCATGGAAGGCCATTACATCATGAATGTGTGCAAGGCCTTCCACGGGCGCTTGGAGGGTGTCATAGCAGCTGACGGCGGTTATATTCAGTAATTATATTAAATTTTATACCAGAATAAAATTTATATTATATAATTCTCAAAAAAATACTTCATAGGAATTTTATTACACATTTAATTATTTGCCACAAATAGTCTGCGTATTTATGAAACTACCGGTATAAACTGTGAAAACCATTAAAAATGTAGCTACTCAGTAGTTACGTGTGGGTAATGAAAAATGGAGTTTAACACTGAAGATTTATTGGGGAGTTTTCTTCCATATTATTAAAACAAAATTTGTCTTTTAGCTGACGTCTAATTACTCAGGGCAATACCAAGTACTGCCGCTTGTACAACTATAATAAGTTCCCCTCACTGATGCTATTTTAAATGTTGAAGTTCTCCTCCTCTTTAAAGCAATAAAAAATAATCATCATCATTATATAACATGCAGCTGATTGTAACAAGAATCTTCATTCAGTAATATTATAATTTTTGCTTTCATTTTTTCCTTGCATGAATTACATCCATACAGATAAGTTATGAGCTGTGATGCTAATTGGTTATATTTTTCAGATCCCCTGCATTTTCTGGGGTTGATAACTCAAAAACTGAATTTTCTTTTCCTAAGCTGTTGCCATTATTATTTAATTCCTGAGGTGTGAACTTCCTTTTCTACTATATACAAGCTGTCATTGATATATGTATGTACAACCAGATTAAACATTTGCTGTCCTCATAAAATACTTAAAGTCACTTTGAGGATTTGTTATGGAGTTATAATTGTAAGTCTTTGTTTGAGTAGAATTGAGGATCGCCATCGTTCTTGGATATGTCTTTGTTTCTTTCAGCTGCTTGTAGCTGATCTAATAAAACGTGATGACAGCTAATCCGCTCTCCTCCAAAATGTTCTTAAAATTGTCAGGGGTTTCATGTTGTTTTTCG
>NW_027290296.1:0-3458 GCF_016086655.4 Lepeophtheirus salmonis | reverse complement strand
TGCCTAAAATGCGTACCTGTAAAATTAATATGATTAAATATCTAACTTAAAATGTTGTACTATTTAATATAAAACAAATGAGATTATCTATCACTATGGGTACCCAACTAATCTTTGTGATTAATTTAGTTTTGAAAAAATATATATATTATAATTGTCTTATAAAAATTCATATATATCTCCAAGACAGAAATAATAATATAATCAATCAAATTTGGTAGTATATGGTCCTAATTAATACCTTTATAAATTATTTTATTTTATATTCTGAATTTATAACTCAAACATTTAATTTGTCAAAACTGAAACTTTATTTAAGAAAATTAAGTTACAAAACTTTATTATTTTACTATTAATAATAGCGTTTTCCTATTTTTAACTTCAATATAATACGTAAATTGATTTTCTGTTTTGAAGTGTTTAAATGAGTTATTATGAAAATTTGGAAAAAATCTTCTTTTTGAAAAAAAATAGTTAAGGTTAGTATGATTTAATTTCCATTGTAATTTTGGTATATTATACTGAATAATATTGTCTTATAAAAAAAAATACTTTTACAATAATTTTAGTCCCTGTTTCAATTAATTTAAACACTTTCTGTTTCATGTAATTTAAAGAAAGAAAATAAATATTAGAGAAATTTTACATGTAATTAGAAAGGAACTCTTTTTACGATTTTATATAATTTACAATACTTTTAAGCATATTCTGAATTGATGTTTGAGAAATATAGGTACATTTTCCATAAAGTAAATTGCTAACGTCAATTCTGTATTGTTAGAAAATATTTCACCAATAAGTCATTTTTTCATGTTTTGGAACATAAATAATCTGAATAAGCTAAATTTGACAAATTAGTTATACAAATTGGTATTCCAAATTTTCATTAATTAATTTTGTTAATGGGAATTCCTTCTGAAAAAACTCAAAACATGACTTTACCTGCAGATAAAACAGTCTTCCCCTTCTTTAGAGCTAGTTTCCCTTTTGTTATTCTTTTGGCTCATGTATAAAAATGATGTACCTATGTTTTCTTTTTTTTATGAAAACAGTGAACAAATTCTGCTTTATTGCAGTGAAACTTTGCTAATCACTCTTTTAAAAACTTCTTCCAGTAATTTTTTTAATAAACTTCGAGTAAACCTAGCATCCATTTTTGCGCATAGTTCCGTAATGCCATGCCAACAGATATATGCAATGTATCCTGCTTTAAAAATCCCAACAATATCTTCTGCTGGTCACTTTTTTCCTAATCTGTCGTTATAACTATAGCAGATTTTCGAATTTTTTTTAACTCATCATTTTGCTAGGTGGACCAAAGTATGCTCGTATTGGCAACTCATACGGTCTCCTTTACACTAGGATAGGGGATATATTACTTTTTTAAGCAGGGTTATTTTTTTGTTTTCAATTAAATGCATTATATAACATTTGGATGACCAATATTCTATATTTTCATAAACTCACTGGAAACTTTCAATGTCGATGGTGGCTAAACAAAATGGTAAACAATATTTCTGATTTAAACTTAAACATATGCTTTATAGATACAGTACTTTTTAATACTGTGATTTTTAAAACAAAACCACCATCTTCCTTTTAAATAGGTCGGTTACTTGGGAACGCCCCCAAACAACGTTAAACTAATTTATTCACAATTTTCATATCAATTCTACGCTTGGTTTAGATCGTCACTAAAATACTTCAAATTTTCCTTTGCTCAAGATCAACTTTCATTGCGTCATAAATATTTTTGTTTGTCAATGATGTGAGTAAATAAATAATTTAAATAAAAGATTAGATAAATGGGTGCAGAGATTAATAAAAATTATTGAAGGGAAAAAGTGTTCAAACTATTTTCCTTCCATAATATAATTTATATTTACAACATATTAAATAATCTACAAGTGGATGTACTGGTTAGCTACCACTAAACTCATATTTGAGTAGCATTGCATTTACATTGCAACTAACATTTGAACTACCCCTTCATAAAAAGAAATTAGAATATGTCAATTAATTTAAGTTATATTAATATTGTGCTTAAATTTTAAACAACCTTCTACAATTTTATTTTAAACACAAAATAAATTATAGGACTTTTTTAGCAAAATTATTAATTTTTCTTTAAGTTCTATTTTTAAATTTTTAGTTTGTAATTTTTATATTTAACTTGGAAATACATATTTAAGAAAAAATAATATTTTTAATTCAAATTTTCAATCTTTGTTATAGGAGATAAATTTTCATCTTCTGTCAAACTTGTAAGGGAACTGTTTTTTGATGGTTGCACAAGACTCCCAATACTTAATAAACTTTGCCCTAATAATCCATGTTTTCTATAAATTATATTACTTCTTTGTTTGAGGATTTGATCATATAAATACTATATAACAAAATGGAGAACAGAGACTTAAAAAAAAAACAGTATTTTGCATGAATATATATATAGAATTTTAAATTGTCGATGGCTTTTCAACTGACAAATATTTTGTAAATATACCTACTTTTTCACTCAATACGTAGGTATATATTTATAAATAAAATTTACTTAATTCACTTTTAAATGTTTGCTTCCTACAAATTTTACATACAGGATGCAACAAAATGCATTTATCCTTTAAAAAAATACTCATTTAATATAAATTCTGCTTAAACCTCTAATATTTCTGTAATTTTCGAAAAATGTGATATTTTTTCAAAATATAGGAGATCCAATAAATTATCTTTAAAATCAAACGAATAATAATCATTTCTTAACTTAAATCCAAGCAGCATAATATTTTTGAAGTATATATTTATATAAATAATATTTATAAAGTAACACAGCAACAATTTAAGCGGGATAAGGATAATATTTGGGGTATGGAGCCAGAACAGCAGCACCATCTCCAACAGGGGAAGGGAGTTGTCTCAAACTGAACATCAGCTACGAATCCACTGTCTCCTTCAACAGTGTAAGTGACAGTCTTGATGCCACCATCCCGGGAAGAACAACCTTGTAAGATCCAGCAATGGCACCATTCTCAGCAAGTTCATCAGCAGCGATATCAACACCGGATTCATCATCAAGGACAGCGCAGCTGTAGGCATAGTTTGCTGGGTGGTGGAGGAGGAGGTAAGGAGGGTAAGGCCCGTATGGCTTGTATGCTGGTGTATGGAGGAGGGAGGTGGAGTGAGGTTGGGTGGGTGGTGGTGGGGGAGGATAGGGTCTGGTAGACTGGTGCAGCTGGAGGAGGTCCAGGGCTGAGCCAAGGCACAAGTCATGGCAAGGCATACAATGAGGAATCTTCCAACCATTTTGATTGATATTTGAATTTGGTTACTGATTATTTTATTAGGTGGAAGTGTCCTTTATACTGAGCAATGGTTTTTTTGATAAAGGCGTGTATTTTTAATTATTTCTATTCACAACAACTACTTAAATAACAACGGAAAAGGGAAAATACATACCTATA
>NW_027290295.1:0-506 GCF_016086655.4 Lepeophtheirus salmonis | reverse complement strand
AAATCGTTCGACTAAAGCATTGGTCGTATCAGTATTACAATATCCATAAATTATAATATTTCAGTTAAATCATTGGTTTTAGATAATAAATAAATTCTAATAATACCATTTATAATTATTAATATTACACGTGATTGGTTTAAAATCACATGATTTGCTTACCTTGATAAGCATTACACCTATAGAAACAATTAGATATGAACAAATTAAACCTCTTACATCTCCCAACCCCAAAGGAACTAAAAATAATTTAGTTGTAAAGCTCGTAGCTTTGAAACAATATATTATTTGTATTTATCAGTTAAGTGATTAACAAACTACAATCCAAAACAGATAAGGTCCTCATTACGATTCATGATCAAATTCATTTTGAAAAAAAGTTCAAAACTCGAAAAGAGTTATAGAGCATAAGTTTTTGAGTTTTCTAGTAATGCCAGGTAGTCCATTAAAATCTGAAGACTTACTAATTCCATAATTAAATCAGAAATATTAAATTATACTTTAGT
>NW_027290294.1:0-3010 GCF_016086655.4 Lepeophtheirus salmonis | reverse complement strand
TGAAATAAATTAATACAAAAAGGTCTTCTTACTTATACAAGTCAAGCCAAATGATATAAACAGTTCTAAAGCTGCTTTAAGCAGCAGTGAGTACTCCTTCATAAAAAAAATCCAGAATTCCTTCAGTGTTTTAGAATCAAAATCTGTTTTTAGTGTTTGATAAGCCCATCTTTGATATCAGACAACTGTGGAGATGAAAGGGGGCGTATTCTGTTATGTTTTTGTGGAGCACTATCTTCTGGTAAATACTTTTAAAATGATCCAGACCTAAAAATATGTAGATTCATCATTGTTCTCATTTTGATGTAACTCAAAAAGTTATGTCAATTTAAATTATGTTCTTCTTTTTTGTAAATCCCCTCGCAAACCCTGCGTTGTGTTCCACTACCCACCACCGGGGTCATAACGCCCACTTTGCAACTACTATTATGTATGATAAATACCCGGGTAAAAATGCGTAGCCCTCAATAAATAACGCTCCGAATACTTTATTTTTTACAGTATGCATAAGCAAAACGTACCAATTTTTCATGGAAAGATTAAAATTAACTTTATTAAGAACAACATCTACAGTAGACCTATTCAAAAGCATACTTTTTTTTTAGTTTTGATATGTTTTCAGACTTTTTTTCCATGCTTTAAGATGTGAAAAGCTCAAAAATCATTTTTTTAGGGATCTAAGTATGTCCTATACCCTGTCTCATCGACCTTCAAGTTTTTCCAAAATATTTTTTTTGGATGATTTTGCGTAGTTTTCTGACAAAAAGTATAGACAAAACATACCATTGAATGCCAAAAAAGACATTAAACTAAAATAAAAATATCAAGCCCAGTACAATGAAGGAAAGGAGAAACATCTTGATGCACGGACCGCAGTACTAAAATTGTATACTCCCATCTATCAATGTTACTTTCTCTTATATAACCATTTTTTGCAGAAAATAAATTAATATCTTCGAAAGATACTGCACTTATCTCAATTTCTTATTGTAGAACAATTTGAAAATAATTTATATCATTTTAAACGTAAAATTACGACAAGAAGTTATTGAAATAAGGTATTAATAAACTAGTTTAGCAAAATGTTTCTTTTATTAATGAATTAAGATTAATGTAATGACTTGGCAAAAGTGATTTAAACTGCAATTGACTTAACCCCTCCAAACAAAAAAAAAATATATGGAATATATATGCAATACTGCTAATCATTCAGGACTATCTGACAACACATTCACGGCCATTGTTTTTGCAAGGCGCAAAATCCAGTAGGGCTGAGTTACATATTTGTATTGTATCTACTTCAACTACCCGTCGAAGCAGGATGGTTTTAAGACATAAAAATTAATTAAACATACATGCCATTATAAAATTGGAAAAAAAATAGGCGTAAATTGGTTACAAGGTTATGCCTGAAAGGAACAAGGGCAAAATTGTTTAAAGAAGATGGATAAAATTTTGAAATCAGACACATCTCCAAGAGCTGATTATCAAAAAATGGCAGTACTCGCGATGATTTCACTTTTCCTCTAGGTACTCACTGGAAGAAACCAGAAGCGCACGATGGATGGCCATAAACACTTCCAAAATATGTTTTTATTCATTGACGAAAGCCAGTATGTTAAAGGTACACTGAAAAAGTAGGGTAGGATAAACAAATTCCTAACTTTGTTTTATACGCCAATTTGGATGACTTCAGCATTTGCAGAGGATGATCTTGTAAATGACTTGAAATTCAACAGACAAGAAGATCTTCAAAGTCGACCAGGTTTTGAACCGCAGAAACGACAGATTTATATCAGCATCTTCTGAGGAAGTCCAGTGAACCTTCAGGACAAAAAAATCCAGACCAAACAATGTGCTTGGGAGTTGTGGCCTCTGATGGGAAGGAAATGGATCCCTCCTTCTTCAATAAGCCCAATGAGAAAATCAGAACTGAGTCCTACTATAAGGCCCTGAGGTGGAAAATCCTGCCGTGTCTGAAGGCTAACTATCCTTAGAACAACTATGTGTGGGTCCAAGACGGTACCCCCAGCCATACAGCCTTGAAGACACAGAACTTCTGTAAGGAGCACTTTGCAGACTTCTGGGGCAAGACATTATGTCCCTCTTCCAGTGCAGATCTCAATCCCCTCGACTTCAGTATGTGGAACATCCTAGAGAACTTGGTTGGGAAGACATCAAACAGAAATGTGCAAGAGGTAATGGCAAACATCAAGGAACAATGGGCCAATATGTTCCCGATTATATTGTAGCAACCTGTGCCAAGTACCGACATCGTGTGGAGGCCGTGGTAGAGGCTGGATGCGGTCGTATTGAATAATTATGCCAAAGATTGATTTCTAAAAGTATTTTCAATAACATTTTTCATTATACTTTTCTTATAAAAAGTTATTAAGGTTTTGATTTTGCTTCTTGATCACGGCAAATTTCCTTGTAACACTCTGTGCACCTGTGATGTCATAGTTTATTTGTTAATAACGTCAGAAGTGGATAATGTTTAGAGCATCGATAAAATTTAATAGGTAATAAGAAGATAACCTTTCTTGTTGTAGTTCATGAGCTTAATAAACATTGTTGAGACTAATATTAGTTTTTTCATCATCCTCTCAAGTTATTAATTTAAGTATCATACTAGTCATTATCTATTCTTGAATCGATATAAAATATAGTGATAAATATAATGACTTGTCAAAAATGTGAATTTTATTTTATGTAAGTACTTATACATTAAAGTGTTCACTATTTTTACTATTTTCAAATAAAATATGAAGATGCACTTTTATTGATGTAAGTCAATCACAAAAATGGTTTTTTTTTTCATTACACATTAGGGCAATTTTAAAGATTTTGACAAATTTTGGAATGTGTTTGCAAGAATATACTGATTTTAGATATTCCCTAACAATATTTCACCTTGTTGATGTGAGAAGATAACTTAGTCTTGTTCAGATGGTCACACAAATCACAAAAAAACAATGACAACTGAAGGTTTTGGTCACAAATATTGTTT
>NW_027290293.1:0-1599 GCF_016086655.4 Lepeophtheirus salmonis | reverse complement strand
CTCCTCATATGATGACGGCATGATGCTAACTGAACTACGTATCGTCAGCTGACAAGAATAGCTTTCCTATTTGGTAACCGGTTTTTTATTTGATAATGTCGTCTTCAAGTTATCAAGGTTTAAAGTAGGCGACAATCTGATCCCGACTTCCTGTAGGTGTTCCAGACGAGAGGATACGATGAGCAGCGCTCCATGATGTGGATATTTTTCCAATATCTTCATTAGATAGAATAGTTCTCATCATAAAACATGTGTAGATTGATGTATTTGATACAATTACTCTCCGTTCAATATCTGGTTTAAGAGATATATCAATAAACACTTTCCGATATATTTGAGGAATTATAATGGACAACAAAGTTATTCCGGCACCAATGCATTTCCTCGGTTTTATAAGATTGGAGTGATACTTATGATTGAAAAGGATTTTCAGCCACACATTTTCTTCCTTAATTGCTTTTTCTGCCACACATTTTCTTCCCTAATTGCTTTTTCAGCCAAGATGGATTATGAAGGAACTTTCTATAACACTAAGGGAACAATGCGGATATTGCAAAAATCAATCTGTCAGAGAATATTAAAACTTCTCCATTCGTTTACTTTTTTGTAGATAGTAGAATTTAGTGACATCCTGTTAGCTTGTGTTTCGCCGTCTCTCAGCCATTCAATGCCCAGAACTACAATTTCTTCAGAAATGGGACAGCCTTTAATTTTAGTTGACCTATCTGGACAACACTAACCAATCGAGAGGATACCAGTCTTATCTTTATTAATTTTTAGCCCAAATATTTCTTAGTATTTCTTAAAATCATTCAGAAGAACTTCAATTCTCCTGATTAGTTGTCTATCTGGATTTGCTTCAACAAATAGGGTAATATCATCAGCATACACATCCAATAAATGGTTATTGGTGTTGAAAAAAAAATCCAAGCCTCCATATTTTCTTTGTAGGGACCTAGAAAATTCTTTGATTTCCGCAAAAAAAAGTAAATGGGACACAGGACATCCTTGTCAGCAGCTTCTCTTAAGAGTGATTGGTTCACTGGAGTTACCCTCGATATTAATAGTCGATGATCCATTACAAAGCAAAGCTCTAACTGGGTTAAAGAAGCGTTGTTGGAGAAACTTTTTAACAGCACCAAGAATGTGTTTGTGTTATATGGAATCAAACGCCTAATGAAAGTCTACCGTAATAATTACTCCAAATTTATTTCCATCAATAACAGAATCAAGGGATGCTCTTATATTTCGAGAAATGTCATTAATTTTTCGATTTCGTAAAAAATCCTTTTGATGATGCCCAATCTTAGTGTTGAGGATGACTTTTATATGTTTTGCAATGGCTCCCGCCAGAATTTTATATGTCTCATTTAAAATTGTAATTGGCCTCCAATGATCAAATTTTGTACCATTTCCTTTCTTTGCGATGAGTGTAATTTTCCAAGAGTTAATTTGGGGGAAGTTCTCCATATTTCTCCATCGAAGCTCTGAACATACGAAGATAAGGCTTCTCGCCTTCCTAACTTGCGTGATTTTGCAAAGCAAGGAGGACTTTTCCTCTTGATATGGTGCTCAAATCCGTGTGCTGGATAAGTGTCT
>NW_027290292.1:0-4225 GCF_016086655.4 Lepeophtheirus salmonis | reverse complement strand
AGTATAAAGAATAAAAGTTATAAAAGTTGTCATGATGATTTAATTCCGGCGTAGTGTACATCCTTTCCTAAATAGATTCAATTATCCCTGTTTGAAAATTCGTGTGAGCACATAAAATACCCCGAGGATTTGTTACTGAATTATAATTGTAAGTCCTTGTTGGACTCAAAGTAGAATTTAGGATCGACATCGAAGTAATTCTAGCAAATGAAACCGATTATATCATTTTCTCTTTCCTCTCTTGTCACAGCTGACTGTAACTAATCTAATGAAACGTCATGAGTATTATTCTTTCTCGCCTCGAAAACATTCTTCAATGACTATTAGTCTTTTTCTCCTCGAAAACATTCTTCAAATTGTCAGGGTTATCATGTTGATTTTGGTTTTTTTAACATGCTTATTCTCCATTGGATTTTCATCTTTGGTAATAAGCATAGATAACACCATATTAGTAAGGAATATGACTCGACTTTTTATGTTACTTATTGTCTTTCAAGGACTAGTGATAACTTTATACTTATAAGTGTAAGTCCTTTTTGAACTCGGAGTAGAATTGAGGATTAACATCGTAACATCGTTACTGCCTCTATAATTACTAAATACGGAATGGGATTTGTATTTATTTCCTTCGTCCCATAGCTGCTCACAGCTTATTGAATGAAACGTAATAGCAGCTTTGCTACTCTTCTGCCAAACATTCCTCAAATCATACGGGTTACCACGTTAATTTTGGGTTTCTTTTTATTAACATACGGGCGGATAACATTATTTCTACGTATGATATTAAGTATCATAACGTATTTATTGCAAATATTATTCCTCTGTTGTATTTTACATCAACGTGGCTGTAGTGTAGTTTTCCTACTTTAAAATCGACCGTAATGAGTTATGCCTGTAAAATAAATAGGATTCTATATTTAGATTCAGTTGACTGATATTGTCAACATATGCTGTAGACATATGTACCAGCATTATAAAAAAAAATATTAAATGAGAAAAAAACGCTTCTTTTTTATCAGAGTAGTGGTTGTAGTCAAAAGGAAATTTTTAAATGCTTTCAAGAAGTATTTCCAAGGTTCTATTATCTTTATGTGAAGATTCTACCTGTTCTGGACGAAATAGAAACTATGCAAAAAAAGTCATTTGACAAAAAAAAAAAAAAAACTGTCGAAAGAAAGAAAGATTCAGATCATATGTATACAGAAAATATTGGATGTTGTTGTAGATATAAAAGAGGAGAAATAACTAGAGCCTCTTTCACTTCCTACAGATCCTTCTTCCTCTTTTAAAATCAGACAACCTGTAGGGCTCTCAGATAAAGTTATACAATTCGTCATAAATAAGTTGCAGTGACTGGTGATAACGTCAAGAGAAGTTCGAATCATCACAAATACATAACTCATTAATTAAAACTAATAATACTTTTTTGTAATAGCGGGGAGATAAAATACTTGGGATATATAATTTAGGGTGAAGACGGCTCTAGGAGGAAAATTCTGTGGGGTAAATTAAGGGGATTTTCTGGAAGGGGAAAATAGTCTTCCTATGACCAAAAAAAAAAAAAAATAGAGGGATGATATGAACAAGAAGTTGACACCATCACGGTATGTAGTTGCCAATGCATTCAAATTGTAGAATTAATAAATAACTACTCTAAAAAAATAATGTTTGATGATTTTGGTAATCGTGGAAGGTTTTTAGAAGTTTGGAAATGTCTTAGTGGATAAAAATGTGGATCTGACTGAGTACTAAACAGAATTAAATTAATTTGAACCAGAACTTTTCTTGGGTATTTTTTGCTTTTCCATAATACCTTCACGACTAATAACATGATGACTTTTGAAACCTATTCTGATAATCACAATAAGAATCAGCATTTACATGTTTACAAAAAATTCGAAAAAAGTAATCAGTGACAAAATATAAGAAAGAGAATATATTTTTGCTTTATTTTTCTAGCTTATATATTATTTTGACAGATAAAAAGAACATAAGTTTATGCTTTGTTATATTTTAATGCATTTATTCAACTTACTACAAAAAACTAAGAAAATGTTATGGAAAATATTTGAAACAATAATAATTAATTTATTTGAGTCTGTATTCTAGATTAGTGGTTCTCAAATGGGGGTACGCGTACCCCTTGGGTTACGTGGAGGCACTCCAGAGGGTACTTGAGATTTTGAATGAATATTTTACAAGTGCTACGTAACTCAGAAGCGTCTGCAAGCGGTGGGTTTGAGGGGCTGTAACCCCTCAAATTAAGGAATTTTTATTGTGTAGTAGAAAATTTAACATTTGATTTTTTTTTGCTTCAAAGGTTTAATTTAATTTTCTGTGAATAGCTATGGATTTTTAAATTTTTCTCTAAAAAATGTAATATTTTAATTTTTTTTTCTAAAACTTTTACAATTTGTGAAAAGCTGTGGGGTTTGAATTTTTATTCCAAAAAAACTTTCTTTTTTTTGAATAGCTAAGAATTTTTGATATTTTTTCGAAAAAATTTAATATTTTTATAATTAAAATTTTAATTTTGGATTTCTTTTATAAAAATTCAAAAAGCCAAGCCCCCTTTCAAAATAGAATCCTGTAAACACCCCTGTCACTTAAACTAAAAATACTTTGTGTTGGTAAGGAGGACCTTGGGTTAAATAAATACTTTACAAGTGTTACATCACTAAAAAGAAAAGGTTTAGAATCCCTGTTCTAAATAATTGCAGGGATAGTATTCGAATATGGTGACAAATAGTTTAATATTTTGAAGAGGATTACTGACTCACTTAGTCTTAAAATCGTAATGAAATTCAAATTTCCAATATAAGTTTATTAGATAGGACAACACCTGCGTACATTAGGGATATACAAAGTTTAAAATCCAGTGTGGAATGGGCCTGCTAAAAAAAGAAACAGAAAATAAACATGGTAACCCTTACAGTTTGAAGAATGTCATAGAGGAGAGAAAGAATAATGCTCATGACGTTTCATTAGATCAGCTACAACCACCTGTGACAAGAGAGAAAAGAGAAAATGATCTAAACGGGTTCATTTGCTAGAATTACTCAGATGTCGATCCTAAATTCTACTTTGAGTCCAACAAGGACTTACAATTATAACTCAGTAACAAATCCTCTGGGTTTTTTATGTGCACACACGAATTTTCAAATAGGGATAATTGAATGTATTAAGGAAAGGATGTTCACTTCTCAGGAATAAAATAATAATGACAACTGCTAAAGAAGAGTAAATTCATTCTTTATACTACCAATTATCAATTAACGGGCCAGCTAAAGAACACATTGGATATACAAGTATGTAGATATATAAAGGACACTGAAGGACTATAATCCAACAAATAGTTTTCTTAAATTAAAAGACAAAGCGGAATTGACTTTAAGAGGAGTTGACTCAAGAGTTAAGGTTAAGTAATTGTAGATGAAGAATGATAGGTTTCTTTGTTCCTCAAATAATTTTTCATTGTATTTTTCTTCCAAGATCTTGAGTTATTAATATATTTTTAGGATGGAGACGATAATTTACAAGATTATAAGTAACTCACAAAGATTTTAATATTCCAGAGTACCTACATAATTAATGATCCTTTAATTAAAGGAAATAATATCAAGAAAGTACGAAATAATAATTAGAGATGTACCAATACCCAATTTTCAGCTTATTCCGGTTCCGATTCCATGTTTATGGAGAATTTCAATTCCTTATTCCTAAAGAAATTTCATTATCAATTTACAAAAATTATTTACTTTTTTTAATATTAAACTTTTGATTAATTACGGATTGGAAAAAAGCACCTTAATTTATCAATCATAACACCATACAACAGCATTTTTGTCATTTAAGCCGTAGAGTACGAATATGACGATTAAAACTTTCAACCCAAAATATTTGGCCTACATATAGATATAACTACAATTCAGGGCCATATTTCGACATAAAAAAATGAATATAATCAGTAAAAAACGAGTCAAATGAAGGACCTTACATAGAAGCTAATATATTTTTAATTTTTTCTTCAAAGTGCCTTATATCCTACCTGAAGTTATTAAATATACCTGATATTTTAAATTTTTTGAAATTGCTTTTAAAAATGTCACTTTTGATTGATTTTTGGTCAATTTAGTTTCTCATATTTATAAAGAAATTTAAGTTTAATAAGCTGGTTAGGTTGCGTAAATATAGATTACAATAATATTCCGGGGGAAAAAATTGA
>NW_027290291.1:0-1808 GCF_016086655.4 Lepeophtheirus salmonis | reverse complement strand
TTAAAACAGTCAAGAATTAGTGTATCCGGAAAATTCCTCCATGGAGAATTCCCCCAACCTATATTAATAAACCAATTTCAAATAAAACGACAAAAAGTCGATTTTTTTGCATATATATTTTCTATTAACTTTTCACGATTTTTCATAATCATTTAAAAAAGTCAGAATATGTTGGTTACAATCATGATATCGTCTTCTTTGAACAGGTGAAGGATGACCTGCAAGCTGTTAAATGATCTCTATGCGATTAATATAGGTTATCAATATACTTGTAATTGGAAGGATGTCATCGTCGGTTTTCCTCGCAAGTTGTTTCATGCCATCAATTTCTCTGAAACTTTATGGAACTTTTAAGATAAAGCGATACGCATAGAGATCATTCCAGCAACTTAAAGGTTACTTGACGACGTTCTTCAAAAAAGAAAAGGGGGATGTATATAGACAGATTATACAAATTTGCAGGTATGTAGAGGAAACTCACTTGAAAGTAACATTTTAGAAATGGCCACATTTTTAGTACCCCAAGTACATTTGAATTATATCATGGACAAAGAGTCTCTCAGTTCCGTAATGGTAGGAGTTGGTTGAACGGTTTACTCTTAAAGCATTTTGAATAAATATTTCCTTCTTGTATTTGATGAATAATAAGGTTATAACAGAAATGAAGTCTAGTACTGTCTATATTTTCTGAGTCATGTTCGAGTCATCAGTATTCATCCCGGTTCCATTAAAAAAGATAAGGACCTGAACTCGAGCACTGGTTTTACATGTACACCTCAGTAAGAGACTGAACAATGTTCATGTAGCCGAACCAGTAAAATAATAAAAAATATCCTTTATTAGTGTCGCAAGTTGTTGTTTTTTAGCAGTGAGGCCACTTGAAATTAGATCAGAGGCCGAGCGGCGAAGAGGCTGATTTTAAATAGTTTTTCAAAGGAGGAGTGTCAAATTCCCTAATATGAACCAACCAGAAATTAATTGATTCCTGAGCACGGAGAATAATTAACTTTTCTAAAATTAAATTAATTTATTAACAACTAATTATGATTGATAAATTTATGTATTTTTTCCTATCCGTAATTAATACAAAGTTAAACATTTAAAAAGTAAACAGTTTTGTTATTTGTTTAAGAAATTCCTTTATACATACTAAGGAATCGAAATCGTGCATAAAGATGGCATTGTAACCGGAATCGGTTGAAAATTTGGTATCGGTACATTTCTAATAATAACAATAATCCTTAGAATAGTCAATTATTGCATTATCCTTATCCCAAGTACTCAGGCTTGGACATTGAAAGGAAAATAATATGAGAGGAGTTCATTTTGACGTTCATTTTCTTATTATCTATGAGAGATAGCTTGTGTACTATTTTTCTCGTGAACAATTATTTTGCAGAGAAAAATGCAGATAACTATTTGGACGGATTAAAGAGATGGGAGCATTGCTGGGAGAATTTATAATGAGACTATGATGAAAAACAATCAATTTAAAAATATATATTGTATCTTTGTTAGGTTGAAACTTTTCCGACCACTCTCATACTTATATTCGTTTGTAAACAAAGTGACAGAGAGTGGTGCCGTCTTGAGGCGAAATAATACAACTCCCAGAATGATAATATTATTTAATAAATAATAACATGTAGATATGTTTTTCACATAGAAGGTGCTGTGAAATTTTTTAAAGAACAAGCTACATACAGACTGTCACACCACTTTGTGGATAATATATATATGTATATAATAGTTTGTTCATTAGAGTATTGAATTGGTTCTATTATAATTTAGCGAAAATAGACTAGTAT
>NW_027290290.1:0-790 GCF_016086655.4 Lepeophtheirus salmonis | reverse complement strand
TTCCAAATCATGAGAATATTTAACACCGTCCTTAGTTATTCCCTCAAAACAATGCCCAGCAGTTAAAACATAGTAAACATAGTTCATCATTTTCCTGTAATCTCCTACTGGGCAGAGGTGGCTTCTATGATCTCCATTGAGTGGAGTGTATACTCTTCCAGCCTTGGTGGAATAGGTAACGTTTTATTTTCAACCCCATATATTATACTCTGGAGTTTAGGGAGAATATATTCAATCTTCAGGCTCTGTTTCTACTTCCTAGACGTTACTTCGAGCCAATATAAAGCGCTGGGTTCTTGCCCATACTTTTCACAGATGATAGAGTCCTCCATTTTAACAACTGGAGACACTTTTGAGAGAAAATAAAACAAAAGGAATGAGGTCTCGATGTTTTCGTGACAAAAAGAGCACATTCTAGACCCAACTATTTGTTTTGATTTATTCGTAAATAAAGAAGAGGTGGCCAATTGGTATGTTAACCATTTTTGATGGGAATCTGTTGAGTAGTTTTTTAATATTTTTTTTGGGATTAATACCTTAGCTATTTATTTCAGGTCCAGTCTCTCCATTCTTCTCTTGACGATAAGAGACGACACTCTGTTGTTATTACCGTTTATTGCAGACCTTATTTTGCACTAAAGAGTGCTTCCACAGCTATGAAGAAGGGTGTTGAAGGCCCAGAAGTTACTGGTTTTAGAACGGTAGTTTGAGGCCAGAAATTTCCTAAGGTAGTAGTTATCTTTTTTAGCTAGGACTTTAAATGACTTATAAATTCGAAATTTAAAATACT
>NW_027290289.1:0-569 GCF_016086655.4 Lepeophtheirus salmonis | reverse complement strand
TTTCAGTTGAAAATGTAAATCTTTTATACTTTAAGGCCATTGAACTACCTTTAAATATTCTTCAAAACTTTTTACAATTAAGTACCATTTCTCAACCTAAGCCATTTACTTTTCCAAAAAAGTTGATTTCATTGTCACCCGAATATACATTGTGAAGCAGTATAGCAGCAATCTTCAGAGTCAGGTAAGAGTTTTGTTGAGGATTCTGTGGTGGATAAGATGCGTATATAGTATGTGTTCAGTATTTTTATTACTTTGTTCCACTCAACAAGGGGAGATGTGATCACCATTTCTCCTTACAATGGTGATAAATGTGGCCTCCTTGGCAATTTCTGCATATAGACGCTTACGCTTAGGGTTTGATAGTGGAAACTTTTGTTACTCACCAGACTCCTTCTATGAGATTTGAAGCCTTTTGGATGGAGGAGTTTTGTCAGAATGCCCCTCTTTCTCTCTTTTCTTACTTCAAAGAGATTGTTTTTCAGTTTTTTCATTTGCAGAGAGTTGTACTTTCCGATTATTATTTTTATGGAGTTAGAATTTTGGACTCCAAGCTTGTTATTTTTGTT
>NW_027290288.1:0-60948 GCF_016086655.4 Lepeophtheirus salmonis | reverse complement strand
GAGGTTGGGTGACTCGGTTGCGATCGTTTAAAAAGTGATGTATTTACCAGGTTAATACAAAAATCCATACCAAGAATAGGCATGGCGTTGTCAAAAGTATAAAATCTCCAAGAATATTTGATGTCCTCCAAAACAAAATTAACCGACGCAGTACCGATTGGATGACTCGCTGTCCTGAAAAAGCAATAATAAGGGAAAGATTGGATTCTCTTTTGACATGTTTGGTTAAAGCCGTTGGTAAAATGGAGACTTGAGCACCTGAGTCAACAAGGAATGATATATTCCTGAGACTGCCTTTCAAGTAAATTAGATCGCTATTTGTGTTGGTTACTGAGGACTAATTATTAGTTTTTTTTTTACAGGAGTCCATTGAAAGGGTGGTTAGAGCCCGAACAGGTCCTTGCAGACATACCGTACGTCAAGTGTTGCCTGCAATTACGTATTGTGTTACCCTGAGCTTGGTTACGATGGTGTTGGTGTTTTTTCTTTCGCAAAAACAGTGGGGGCTCAATAGGGCCTTGGAAGAGAGGACGACGAGAGAACGACGAAGTTTGAATGAGCTCCTGTGAAGGAGGGGGATGAGGATAGGAAGGTAGTAGAGCATTATTTAGTTCTAAGGATTGTCAGAGTGCAGATGATTGTTTAAGGCCATTGCAATGTTTTGCAAGCATTTCCTTGCTTATTCCCGTTTGTGATCGATCCATGGCTCTGAGTGAACTTGGGACACCTCTTATTATTAGCTCTTTCGTTAGAATGTCCTTGATGCCCGGTACAAACACGAGGTCGAGGAGACGATCCACTACGGCCAGGATTTCTTTAACCGATAATGCTTCGCTTCAGAATGTCAAGAGCCTTTTTCATGCGTTCTTGAGGGGACATATCATAGAGATCCAAGACATTTTTCTTCAGAGATCCAAAAGAAACCGATAGCTCCTCCATCGGAACATTTCTCCAGACGTTAGGTGGTAGTATAGCTACTACGGTGTAAAACTTTTCGTAATCATTTGTGATGCCTTGACCTTTGAACATGAAATCGATTTTCAAAAACCATGTTCCAGGGTCTTCGTCGTCGAACTTTGGGAGGCGAAATTCTTGACACCCGGTTCGTTCACAGGAAGCATCGTGCCTCACAGAATTTACTACAGAGGATGTATTTAACTGCTAGAGGGCGGTCGTTTCAAGGTCAGGATTTTTGGGATCCTGGGAACGTGTGGTAGGCGGCATTATACTCGTTGTTGGGGTCACCAATAAAGGAACTACACAATATGATTTCTGACTAGAGACTGAATATATTTTCTATATCAAAAGTACATAGTATATCAATAATAAAACCTGTTCATTCACATGAACTCATCCGAAGATTCGGGTTGCTACATACACAATACTTCTAATGATGTATGAGCGTTGTTTACTAATATTAGTTTGTAAACAAAGCAACAGAGAGTGGCGCCGTCTTACGACAAAATAATAGAACTCCTTGAGTAATAATATTATTTAATAAAAAATAATATGTTTCAACATATACAGTCTTTAGATAGTTTAGAGGACAAATATTCATTTGGCTGTCTGTTATCTTTGAAAAGACTTCGACGGTCTTCATAAAATATTCAGAACATTCTAAGAAGATCATACACATGATTATCGAAGCCCCCGTATATTATTTATTATTAATTTTTTTTTTAAACAAAATAAAATTTAAACAGTCATTAAACTGTTGTTTGGTTGAAATAAACTTTTCATAATTTTTTTGTTATCACAGAGTTTGTTTTAGGTTTACCAGAGTTGTGGGAGCATGACCACTAACCAACCTTACTCCTAAATTTCTACACCGTATTCCTCTTTTTTTGAAGATTTCTACAATTCTCCTCACAAGTTTAACTCTGACACTTTCTCAGAACAGT
Organism: Lepeophtheirus salmonis; assembly: GCF_016086655.4. Taxonomy (NCBI): domain Eukaryota; kingdom Metazoa; phylum Arthropoda; class Copepoda; order Siphonostomatoida; family Caligidae; genus Lepeophtheirus; species Lepeophtheirus salmonis. The sequence goes on along the minus strand of NW_027290288.1, from coordinate 59,047 downwards.
TGGAAGGATGAATTTATGTTCTTTTTACACAAGGAACATAAGTTATCAGCCTCTTTTCTCAATTTCTGAGTTAAACTGTCCCAGCTCCTGGATACTTTTGGAGACTTAGAGAAACGGTGTGTTGTGACTCTGGTTTTTCTCAATTTATCTTCTTATCAGTCGTACCCCGAGAGCCTCTTACTACTCTTTAAAATCACAGCAGACCACTCATAAAATCAATAGAACATAAGCAAAACCTTCTTCGTAGTTCAATTATAATAAAAAGAAATGAGCTGGACCTAAGGGATATACAGTGTCGTTCAAGTAAATCTGGAACATCTTTAATTACATTCTGAACAATAAAGAAACCATGTAACTCATTTATTTCAATTTTAAAGTGAGAGATTGAGTGTTAGCTTTAAGTTAGTTGTACAACTCTTTAATATTCAAAATAAGTATTTACGATGGACAGAGGAACGCAATCATCACATTTACTTGTGCAGGACACAGCCCAACGACATAAAGAAGATGCTTAAGTATCGAAAGAGTACAATCTGCGACATCTACAACCGCAAGAAAAGAAAAGCCCACAAACCCTGGAGTGATATAAACGCACTCTCAAATTCCTCGTATCCCTGAAACGGACCGTGAAGGTATCTCCCGCGACTCTGAGAAACGTTCTTGCCACAAAAGGCCAAATATGCAAATAGTCAACACTATCATCATATTTTTTCCGATTTCAATGTTAATTTTATGACGTCAGTCCTCGTAAAAGGAAGATTACGGTAATTGAAGGGAGATACTTCTAACTTGATCATCCATCTCAAAAGATGTTTGAATTCGGATTCCGAATTTTACGAGGGACGACGGGACGAGAATTCATCCAAGGAAAACTTCCCAAATCTCATAGAGGGAGTAGAGTATACTCCTTCCTTGAGAATGAGATACTAGGATCGAAACAATAAAGCGATCCATTCACGATGGGATGAGAATTTTAATATTTCAAAATGGCATCACTTAACAAATACACAATAGAACAAAAATCCTTAGAGATGCATATTTTTTTAAATATATCATTTTTGTTTAAATAATACATTTAATATTTTTCTACAATATAAGCTATGATATTCCTCATCTTTATTTGTAATGAATAATTTATAAGAGTCTGAAGAAGATTGTCATTTTACTGCCTAAAAATTGAAATATATCGAGTAGAGAACAAGATACAAAATCAATAAATGTACTAAGTATTTAATAATTTAAAAAACTTTTTAATTTGGAGATTGTTTTAGGTGTAAAAATGTCTCTGAACGTTAATAGTACTAAGTTACTATAATTCCAGATATTTCAGAAATCAGATGACTGAAAGAAAAACTGAGATCAGTTTTTTTTGATTTTGTGCTCATAGATAAATTGTTTTTTGGCTTGAATTCATTTCTACAAAGTTAGTGCTCCCCTCTGTAATTGGTTATCATTGCCAACATCATGGCTGATTGAAGATAATTTGACCTTTCCATACATCTAACACTCGAGACCACATCCTCTCTATCCCTGACAATGTAGTTGGTACTCCTGGAATTGCCTTCACAATCGATGTTTAATTTTTATATAAAAAATGAACGGTAAATAATCTACGTATACATTTTCTTCCGTAGCTCAGGCATTTTAAAATAATTTTATTGAGATGGAATTACAATTAAAGCAAATTATTAAAGCTTTTACGTATAAAAAAATCTAGAAATGTTTGATTGTTAGCAAATCAAATAATAAAGAAGTTATTCCTGCTTCAAAAAGCGTCCGAGGGATATTGGGACATACTTTATATTTCAATGAATTTTTAGTTTTAAGACCATTAAGCATATATATATATCATAGCATGTTTATGAGCAAAGTATTGTAATTAATAGCCTCTTTTGGTTAAAAGAAAAAACCCTAGTATGTACGTAGATATTATAAGAATGATAAACATGGAAAGAAGAGGTCGTTTATCCTGAGGGAAGGGGTGGATGGGTTGAGACATCTAAAGAATGACATTTCATATGAAAATGAACATCCTCACATGAAAAATGATTATTATTAATCATAAAATGACGATGAAGAAGAGCAAAGAAGAAGAAAATAATTCCTAATATCGTGTATTTAAACTTAATGATCGTAATTTAAAAAAAGAAAGAAAAAGAAACGGAAAGAGAGAGAGAGAGAGACTTTCTTCATATTTCATTAGAGCCCTTTCTATTTCTTATATATATATATATATAACATCCATTCCTTCTCTCTCTCTCTCTCTCTGTCTATGTATAAACGCATCCTAAATCATTAGCATCATCTATGAAGATTAGACTGCCCGTTTTTGGAGTTAATATTTTTGTTTCCCTGCAGAAAGACTTTTTCAGCTAGGGACGATCAAAATACCCACTTTAACTAAGTTTGGGGCCTCTCAAGCCAATTGAATTTGAAAAGAAAATGGGATTTTTGCCTCGAAATGAGCCTCTTGTACCCAATTGTATTGTTCTCACAGAAAATTTGCTAGCATAGAGGATGACGCCATTAGAATCCCAAAATACAGGAGTAGAACGATGAATAATAATTTAAAAAAATAAAAATATTTACATTTACTAAAAAACAAATGGGATTTGATATGTGTACTTGGTGCTTAATCATCTAAGGTGCTTAAGAAGTGCACAATGATTTTGCGTATTCTCTCAATTATCAAGGGTAAAGAGAAGTCATATATAGTGTAAAAGTAACTCTTATAGAAGACTTAGTTGTTGAATGTAAAACAGGAAGATTAGTCATCTTTTATAAAATGAGGAAACCGCAAATAATTGAGCACATATTTTTCAAATTGGCGAAAACTATGGCCTGAGAGGCCTCAAAACTTGCCATAGTCAGGTAATTTATTCGAAAAAAAGGTATTTATAGAGAGAATAAAGATATATTAATCCAAAAACTGGACAGCTAAAGAGACATTGGGGTGAGTCGTTTGGATAGGGTTTGATCGATCATCTTTTCTGAGTTTTGAAAATGAGGTACTCAATAGAAATATTTTTTCTAAAATATGAGCTGGAAGGAGTGGGTTTCAGAAGTTTCTAAATACAAGTTCAACACATTTAAAATATCTATTTTTTCATATAATAGATTTTTTTTTTTTTGTGAATAACATTCACTTTATCGTAAACACAAGATCACCCTACTTATTTTTATAAGGATTATCTATTTATTGGATATTGAGGATGATTAATAATTAGGTACCATATAAGAACTGATAACAAAATAAACTGAATGAGGCAAAGGCAAACTAAAAAATAATTTACAATATTATTTACAAGGTTTGTGATAGTGTGCCTTGCATTACCTCTCAAACACCAAAATATAATGTGTATTTTGTTATCAGCTGGGGATGTTTCTCCTTCTTTTCTCCAATCAGTGTCCTGAACGTTAAGTTTCTTTCCGTATACATACATATAAACCCGAAAAGCATGTTTTTGAGGTAAATGATGAGAAAAACAAATTAATTAATTAAAATTCACGAAGAACACATTCAACTGGATATTAATACAATTAACATTAAATTACTAAATACATCTAAATAGATTGTAAAAAAAAAAAAAGACGAACTGAAACGAAACGACAATTAGAAAAATGAAAAACGAGAGACCCGGATAGAAATCTGAGAAGCAAGTTACTATGTAACTGAACATACCTGAGAAGAGATTACTTCGAGCCAGTTCTGATAAATAATTGTTTGTAAACATTATAATCTAAAACGATGTAAGCACCCTCAACTGTCTATCAACAAAATCCTCGAGTCCTGACATAATTATTATATAACAAACAAAAACTTTAATGATGACTCCGTCTGGTTTTAGGGGAGCCCGATTAGTCGGTGGCTATGCCACTAACCAATCTTCTTTTTTTTCACTCTATTCCAAGTGCATCCCTAATTTTCTTTACTCTGAAAGTTAATTGGTTGAATTGGAATTAGCTATTGTTTAGCTGTGAACAATGCCCAACAATCTTTGAATAATAGTTTAGTATTTAGGAAGAATTGGCCAACTATTAACTGATTTTGGTTTTTTTTTTCTTTTCGAATGAAATTGACAAATAATAAATACTATCTATCTTAAAGGAGTTGTATTAATCTCGCCGCAAGGCAGCGCCACACTCGATAGTTTTGTAAACAAACTAATTTATGTAAACAATGTTCATGCCCCCATTTGGATAATTTATAGAATAAGTTCAATCGTTTTGAAATTTGGCATGGAAATTTTATAGTTTCACAGTATTACAAATTTGCCAATATGGACTGTTTAACGTCTTGTATGCAGATGGACGGCGCTAGTATCGTGGGGAAAATCAATAGATTTTTAAACGATAAATATGATTGAAAGCATTATGAAATGTGAAAAATCAAGCTCAATGCAAAGTATGTATATTAAGAAAAGGATGAAAAAGAGTAGTTTGAATTTTTAATAGAAATTCAACATCCTCTACACATTTAAAATTTGAGATCATTAACTATTCTTGTACTTTGTACGTGTGTTACTTTAAAGACTCATAGCATTGTTTGGAGTTAAGATACTGACTTAAAAAATGTACACAATTTGCGTGAACTTATTTAAGATCTTTATGCGTTTAAATTTGTCTCTAGCTTGATTTAAATAAAAATAACAAGCCATTTGCTGAAACGACTTAAAATGGAGGTACTTTGCACAAAAATCGCAGAGCGAAATTAAGGCAAGTGGTAAGCTCAAGGATATTAACGAGAGGTTCAGCGTGAACGTCAAGACTGTGTACACGATTAGAGCTATTTTGAGGAATTGGGACATGAGTTTTGTAGCCAAAAAGAGATGACAGAGGCCAAGAACACCAGCAAAGAGCAAGGCAGTCCTAGCTGAGATTTAATCCAATTCTTCCAAGTCTACCAGGAGGCCCTTGAGGGAGCTGGAAGTTCCTGAGAAGACCATGTGGGAGTTGTTGAAGGAGGGTTTATCCACAAGTTATTTTCCTGAAAAAAGTATCATCGGAATCCCCACGCACCCGACACATCAAACCCCCCCAACATGGATTAATAAAATTCTGATTTTTATCCAAGTCTAACATAGTTATTGGGAATCTACTTAACTAACTAACTTGGATAGGTAAAGAAAGGAGAGAGATAAATAAGCGTAGGTAGATAATTTATCTAATGTTATTAAGATAAATTCACATCAGGGGCGAACGTTAATTCCTAATTTCTTTCACCCATGTCGTGTATGTATGTAGCTAATTTAATTCATTAAGACTTAATCATCTCCTTATCTTTTTTAATACATTTCTCTTTATTTTTTTTTACAGACCTATGTACATAAAAACAAGGTTTCCCTTCTTGCTTACTCTCATTATAAATATAATTATATCTTCAAATGATAGGTATAATTATGCTGATGCCAAGGGCCCTGTGGGGGGAGGGGTGTATTGTTATGAATTCCATAGTCATACAGAGAAGATGAAATGAGAGTTGGGAGGGGGCAGAAAGATTGAAATAATCAAAATTGTTATCATTAGATAACGTAGGTAATTGAATCATGATTAAAAAGAGAGATTGAGACTGAGAAAAAGCAAGAAGCTTTCTCCATATTTTCACTTGCGCGATATGAGTAATAATAATATAATATGATATTATGAATGCATATAGATAGATGATTATGATTGGTTGATCCCTCTCTACAAAAGGACTTGCATCTTTTTCTTCTTTCGCAGGTGATACAATCTATGCACATATGTATAAGAGGCTAATTATTCAACTACGAGTCAGCTAAAAAATTCTAGATTTTAAGCACTTTCACTATGTAAAAAAAAACATCAGCCAAAAATCAACAAGTGCAAATTTAGGTAGGAATTACTCCGACGTCAATCTTCAATTCTACTTTGAACCCAATCAATTATAACTTTCCAACAAATCCTCAGTGTTACTCTTTCTCTTTGATGAGAACGTAATTAAATGCTTGGATGTTCTAACCTCAAGAATTAAAGAATAATAATAAGATGGCTCATATTTTCAACTACAAAAAATATCGTACGCTAGAAATGGCTTAGAATTTGCAACTCTAATTATGGATATTGTATGGATGTATGTTTATTCTAACATTCATTTTTTTTCCTCTTTTTTTTTCTCATTATATGCATAATAATAACTATTATTAATTTGGCTTAATTTTAACTGTTACAGCCTTAGAGCTGACAAATGGGGAATGAGGGTTGTTGTTTTTATAGGTTTTTATAGCTGACAAACGGGGAATGAGACTTGTTGTTGTTATAGGTTAAGAAGTCAAATCCCCATTCCAAGGCAATGTATCACCAACTATCATCATGTTTCATAATATTGATTTCCCTAATCATTATACTAGAAGGCACATTCATTGAACGAGGATGCTCAAATATTTATACAAGTACTGATATATAGATATGCATATGTATATTTTATGTGTTAGAGATCTCTAGGAGTCACTGTAACCCTTTACATATCCTTGTTATTAAATAAAGAGTAGTTATATTTTAGATGGGACGTGTAACGATATTTTTTCCTACTTCCATTTAATTTAGGGAAAGGTAAAGGAGTGCTACGGAGATCTAATTGCGCAGAAAATAAGCTTAAAGGTATTATAGATATGTAAATACATTGATTAGTACAGTTTAAACATAGGGTTGTTTGATCTACAAGGACCTTCTACCTAGTCAAAGCCTGACATGATCTCAAATTGTAAATACTAAGAGGATATGATAATTTCTTTCGAAAAATTTAATTAACTCCGTGGAATCCCTTTTCTTGAGATATATGTAGCCTTTCCATTGAGCAAGGACTGTTCATATTTCATCGTTTTAAAAATCATTTTGAGTTTTACTACCACGAATCTAAGCCGTGCATAAAAAGTCCTACTTTCTATAAAATTATTTATATTATTCTACTTTTTGTGTTAGACTACAAAGTTCTGCCTCACTTTTGTGCTCTTAGAAATAACCAGGGTATTATCATCTTTAGTTTAAGGCTACGACTACTGTAATTTGTATTCAAGTGTACTCAGTAGTCTGGAAATCATTATGAACATGGCTAATTCTTTAATAATTACTACTAATGTATCAGTGGACTAATCACCACTTTTGACAGCCTTGAAAGAATTCCAAAAGCTTTCATTCTCGTCCTGAATAGCGTACATCTGAATGTGTTTGATACAAACTGAATGATGAATCGTTTTATTTCATTTTGTATGTTGTTCTGAATGGCACACAGATGTATACATATATATTTATATGCTTTCGTATGGACGGTATGTGTGTTCCTTTCTTTATATTATTTTGTATAAAGAACACAAAAACATAGTTTTGTGTTCTTATAAATATACTTAGTTACATAATACGAATGTATATATTTGAGCTTTCTGATAAGAAATGTCACAAATAAATACAAAAGTACATATAAATATGATATATAAATTCATATATCAAAAGGCAACCTTCAATATTTATTAAATATTATATTTTTTGTTGTTCTATTGAACATCAGTCCTCTGTTGGTATAACAGGGGAAAGAGGGAGAGAGAGAGATCCCTCTCCATGGATGTACCGAGTGCGACGTTGAAATCTAAACAAAAATTGCCTTTTACTTTAACAAGATTTATTCCCGTAGCCACTAGACATGTACAAAAAATATTTGGAGACCAGTTATAACAGTATATTGTCTCCTCTTGTCCCCCACAATGGCCTAAAGATGCCTCCTGAAGGTGCCTTTCTTATGTATTCTTTGGACATATCGACCCAGTGTTTGTTTATGGTGGCCTTCACGGCCATTATATTTTTCTGCCTAAGGATACAAGCCCTGGACTCTAAGGCATAGTACAGATAATTGGGGTCGGGTGAATTCGGAAGTCATATTTCTTTTAGTCAGAAACTGATGTTATTTCTCAACCATCTTTGAGCAGCTTTGGCGGCGTGGGCAGAAGTGCCGTCTTGTTGCAGGACCACAACATCATAGGGAAGGTTAGCCCCAACTCACGAGAGGAAGTGAGTTTTATTTCCTGCATCAAGATCCGTCAGGATTTTCTCACTAGTGTCCTTTTCAGACGCCATTTTCTGCATAACTTAAAAAAAAGGATAATCGAATGAAATTTCTAAGCAGGAGTGTTATGAAATGATTCAACGTGCCTATCTTTATTTCTGTTCATCTTTAAAAAAACTCACCAGAACCTTTCAATTTGCCAATCATCTAGTGTTCAGATTTCAGTGTCGCATCCCGTACATAATATATTGTATAAGAACCATTCTTTAATATTAGAAGAATAAATAAACGGTTCTCAACATCTACTACAGTAATATGTATGTATGTATGTACTGAAAAAGTACTCGGAACAGACTCACAAATTATCTTCTCAATTACATACATACGAACAAAGGAACAAATTGCCTATATAAATACATATATTTGTACAAAGTATATTTTAAGTTTAAAGTAGGTGATTTGGAGGGGGTTTATTGACCAATAGGAGTGCTTACATATTATATTATTATCTCTCCAAAACACTTTAGTCGTAATATTAAAGAGATTGGGGTGTTGTTTGTTCATATCTTGGTTAGAAGGGCGGAGTGAAAGATTTACAGAGAGAGCTATTGTATAGGTATATCTTCTTTATAAAGATTCAATGGATTTCTTTTGAGTGTTAAAAGCCTTTTTAAGGAACGGGCACTATACAGAGTAGGGATTTTAAATCCGGAAAATTTATAAATTTTGTATATTACAATTATTATTTGAAGATGAATTGAGCAATTCACATATATTTTGTTCTTACATGACGGGGTCTATAGTGAAGACGATCTCTCTAACCAACCACTTACAGCTTCAACCACAACCTCAAATATGATGAAGAACTTCTTGTCCTAGTTGGGTCCTGCCTCGAGAACGGATGCTCACAATGAGTCTATAGTGTAATGTGTACTTTTATTGGAATCTCTCTCTCTCTCTAAGATACCACACACATAGTAGTCCAAGGGGTTCAGATCCGGTGAGCTAGTAGGTCACATTTTCTTTGTCCACATCATGCCTTCAAGAAGTGCGCTTTTTGCTCTCAGAACGATCATGAATCTTCTTTACAGGTGTTGTTCAACCATCAGACTCCTTGAAAGCTTTGGCAACATCGTAAACAGTTGATTTGGGCAGCTTCATTAAATTAATAATCTCCATGGGCGGACGTACAGTATAGATGCTAAAAATAATGGCTACACGGCGTTCGTATTTGCAAGATATTTCAAGGATTTTGTATTTTTTCTTATACAGTTTTGTCAACTGAATCTGATGAGCACAATTTCATAAATATAAATTACATGGTTGCCATGATTGTACTAATATTATTATTATTATTTTCGGACTAGGTAAGGTTTTTTTTCGATAAATAAAAAAATACGAACTTAATTGATTTATATAGTCACATTAAAAGTTATCTAACAACTTTTATGGTATTTATTATGGTGAAAAAAACACTATTGACTAACAATAAGATAAGATCTTTATCCCTAGGATTATATACCTTACTATGACATCATATCCTTATACTTAGAAGTGGCTGTGGTCAAAGTTAGGGGTCATTCATGAACGACGTGGTTCTTCTTTCACAAAATTTTACCCCCTATCCTTGTAGAAGTAGGACGGGATGTGGATCCAAAGTACCCGGGTACGGTAAAAGTATAAAAGATCTGGGACCTGAACTAGCGTTGGGTATTCGAGCTTTTTATTCGAGCCAATGGATACAATTTTCGATATTCTTTGTTTATCTGTTTCTATTTTTCTTCTTATTTTTTTTTAATTCAAATTATTTTCCGGAGCGTTGAAGATATTATTGAAGTAAGTTACAAAGTAAAATATGACCAACCCGTATGTTAAAATAAAAGAAACTGAAATTGAATGTGGTAGTCCTGACAATTAGAAGAATGTTTGAGTGAAGAGCATCTTAGCTATAATGACACTCTATTATATTAACCGCAAGCAGACGTGAGAAGAAGGAAATAAGCACAGATCCCACTCCATATATGGCAAGGACATATAGATTGGAACTACTCCGATGTTGATCATCAATTATACTCTGGGTCGAACTAGGAATTACACTCATAACCATAGATGTTTATAATACTATCCACCGATATGTTGAAAAAAGAAATCAAAAATTTACGTAGTTAAACTGATATTTTGAAGATTTTTTTGAAATGAGATAAGCTTAGCTGTCATGACCTTTCATTAAATTAGCTGCGTGTAGCTATGAGAAGAGGAAAATTAACACAAATACCCACTCCTTGTCCAGTATATGCATAGAAAATAATAACGCTGATGTTGATCCTCAATTCATTTCGAGTCCAACAAAAGGACCTACACTTATTACTCCTCCTTGTTACTCTCCGTCATTCATGCGCACACGCACTAGTTATTAATTTATACTTAGATGTTCCCTTCCCATGAATTAAATAATAATCATAAAAACTTTACATAATTCCAAATCCAGTTCAAGTTGCAACTACAAAAAGTATCTTCCGCTTTCTATGTAATATTTTTAACAAAACTAGCAAGTACCCAAATGATTTTGGATCTTGTTTGTATCTTACACTTGTTACATAGCTGGAAATATAATGACTACATATAAATATACCTAAAGAGAATGTATTACAACAAACATTGCATATTATAATCTTTAAGCCTTAACAACTTCTCCTTTCAAAATTCAGAGGTTCGGTCCTGTTTGTAGGAGTGAAAACAAAATGATGAATTAAATTTTAGGTGGATTTCCCCAAAAAAGGCACATTTTACGAGTGTGGTTTGAAAAGTCCGTGCAAAGTACTACAGGGCGTATCGAGGTTATGTTTGGTTAGTATATCTCTTGGAAGAACACAAGTCAACTTTCAGTCTATTTATTTATGTTTGCCATTCGTTTGAATCGAGGGAGTGGAGGGGTTTTCAAAAAATGACGAAAAATGATTTTGTGTCTTGGTTAAACATTAGTTTATGAAAGACAAAACGCCTCAGGAGACAAAAAAAGCTTGATATACATTATGGGGACTTCGCACCTTCGATTAGAACAGTTTATAAGGGGTTTCTAAAAATTTTGGAGCGGCCATATTGGCACTAGTGACGCTGAACGTTCTGAACTCCCTGTTGAGGTTATTACTCCAGAGATGACAGAAGAGTGAAGGTGCTTGGGATTGCTAGTGCTGTAGGCATCTCGAGTTGGAACCCTATTTACATTAATTTTGCGACCATAACTAAGTATGGAAAGTTGACCAAATAAATTGTGTGTAAACGCATGCTAGATGTAGTCACCTGGATTTAGAGTCTACAGAGTGTGTAAATCTTTCTTCCTCATCTTTAATTATGACGTCATGTTATATATAAACAAGATTTTGTACTAATATTAAATGCCAATGAGTTGGATTCAAGAGGGATTGTTATAGCTGAATACTATATGTTAGAATAATCGTGACTACGGGGAAAATGTTCCTATAATTTATTTTTAATCAATTATTTACTGGATAAAAATAGGTTTTTGCCATAGATATAAAGCTACAAAGTCAAAAAAAAAAAAAGAAGCAAAAACTGTTCATTCTGTTGTACACATATTAAATCAAGAGAATTATTTATGAAGGATATTCTGCAACTCTTTCATGTTGTATGGACAGGTACCATTTTTTTATATATTGTATATGAATAAATCATTTTTACTAGATATTATATAATTATGTACTTTCCAGGCAAGAACCCTAATATGTCAAACAAAATCACGAATAGAAAAACTCATTTTGTATTTGAAATCTTTTATTATTTCTAAAATATATGTAATGAAAACAGTACGTAACATGATTTATCAAGAAAAGGCCAATTTGTTTCATGATTCAATTTTAAATTATATTACGTTTAGTTTCCAGACAAAAGAAAATTCTGGTTTTGACAAATTTAATTTAATTTTTTTTTCTCTTCCTTTGAGTGAATAATGGAGAAATACCCTTTCATAAAACAAAACCACTCTTTCTCACGAACACACTAATCATGTCACTTTCTAATTAACTATTAGACTCTATCTTTGTATGTTTATGCCAATGATTCTCAAACTTTTTGAGAGGCTCTTTTTAGCATCAAATTTGAATAAAAAAAAAAAATTTTTATTTGTACAGATATAATTTAGAATTGTAGAAAATATGGCTTAAAACGATTATGAAGCTTTTTGTAGTTCCAACGTGAACAGTGTTTATTATGTCATTTTTGAAGAGTTAATATCTAAATATAAATTAATTGCTAGTATGCATGCTCATGAAAGACACTGAGGATTTGTTGGGGAATTATATATAAGTGTAATCCTTGTTGGACTCAGAGAAGAATTGAAGATCAACATCTGAATAACTCCTACATATGTGTTTGCTAGATACAAATTTTGATTTTTGTTCATTCCCTACCACTGATTTTAGCTAATCTAATGAAAGTTCACGATAGTTTACTTGCTTTCCTTCAAAACATTTTTCGAATTGTTACATTTATGATGTCATTTTTGGTTTCTTTCTTTAGCATACTGACAAGTCATTTTTTCTACAATTTCTAGAAATATGTTTTGAAAATTATTTCACAGTTATCCAAATCATTATATTATAATCAGAGCTGTGGAGTCGAAGTCAGTGTCTTTTTTGGTTTTGGTTGTATCGACTCCGGTTACAAAAATTACTATAATTTATCTAAATAAAACTTATTTATAATCTAAAGCTTACATTGAGTGTTCATAAAGTTTTTTTTTTCTAAATGGTTATAAATTATGGGTAGTAAGTACTATTAATTTATAAAACTTGCAAGTTAACTCATTTATAAGAATACTTCCCAAATTTCAAATGTGCTCTATAGTCAATACAATCACAATTCCCGAACATATCTAATGGCTAAATTATTATGTTGGATAGAGCATAGCCACTAGCCATACTAGTTTAGAATAGCTGAATAGTCAATGTCATAAAGAGTAACGTTGCGGTGAAAGGTTTGTATTGTTCTTCAGTTTATGAATGTATTTGCAATGGATAGATTTCAATCTATTTCATTTGTTGTTCATCTTGTTAAATATCTTAAATTACAAATATTTTCGTTATATCTGACACAATTACTTAGTATATATATAAAACTAAGAACTACCCATAGCTATAAATTAGATCTATATTTATACTCCCTAGGTTCAAATTACAGTTGTGTGTTGGAGTCAAAAAAGTTAGAGTTGATGAGATTCAAAATACTGAAGTCTGGCATTTTATTTACCGACTCTGTTGCCTTAATTACAACAAAAACGTAAATTTAAAATGTTAAGTCATTGCTGGAAGTGAGTTTTTATGAAATAAAATACATAATTATGAAAAAAAGTGTTAAATTGGTTGTGAAGATACGGATGTTTTTGAAATTTGGCTTTTATTTTCGGTTATATTACGAAAAAAATTTCTTTCAGACTTACACCAAACTTATTATGCTGTGTTTGTAAAGTTCAATTTATATGACATAGAATGTTAGACTAAAAGTTCAAATTGACAAAGACAAATATTTGAAAATATATTTTTATTCAACAGTTATAAATGATAGTTTCAATTAAATCCCCAAAATATAAGATTATTGGACATGACTAAATTTAAAAATATTTTAGTTCCAATTTTATACCTTGTAAGTGGTATTAAATCCTTCATAATACTTAATGTTACAACATATTTGTATAAATTGTGTCAATTTACAGTGTAGAATTGACTTTCAATCAATCTATATTATATTTTAAAATATTAGGTTGTGTTATTAAAAGTAGTTCCCATTAATAAATAATATATTTATTTATTTTCAAAAATCAACAGTCGTCAACTTGGAAGGGAAATGTCAAATGCTATCTGAGTTGTTCCACTCCCAAGTGATTGTCAAGGAGATCATGAAGGCCGTAGGATGCTCCTGGAGTCTTGTTTCCAAGATTAAAAGCATGGTTGCTTGAGGTTAGAGACTTGAGAGGTCCCTGGCTGTATTAAAAGCCGGAAAATCGGGAGGATGTAGAAACCGCAATCAACATACGTCCTGCCAAGTCGATGAGGCAGCATGCTAAGGCATTCAGTTTCAGATATTGATCTATGAGGACGTATGTTTCGAAGGATTTGGAGAAGGCCTCTTATGTAAGACGATATCGGTAACTGCTTTCAACAGCAACCAAGGCCAACTGGGTCAAGAGAGGCCAGAAATGGTTGACTTGGTTAAAGAATAATGGATCGATCAACAGTTATCATTTCCTCCCAAAACTGCCCCCCCCTCGACTATTCCATTTAGGGCATAGCCGTGAAGAGAGTTCATGCTACCCCTCACCGAAGTTTAAATGATTTCAAGGCCTCCTTCTAGCAGCTGTGATCAGACATGTCGGATGCCTTCACTGAGAAGTGCTGTGGCTCCTTTAGACGGAAATAATTTTGAAAAATATTAATATGTATCACTAAAGAAGTTTGCTATAAAACCTCAATGTTGCACTCCTTTTCATTCTTACAAAACCTTAAGGAACATATGTATTTATTTTATCTTCTCTACATTAGATGTTCTCCAAATTTAATTCACTAACAAGTTTGAAGCTTTTGGATCGAGTAAAACGTGTTTACCCGGTGTAAATCCTTCTCAACAGTCTTGAAAAGCAAGATTGTTTACCTCCCCACAGCCACTACTGCTCTCTCCTTACTACTTTGATATGTTTGGGCACCTCCAGAGGAAGCTTTCGGGAGTCCAATACACAAGAAAGGATCAACTGAAGGTATCACTTCTTGATTAACCTAGAGCTTAACTTTGTAAAGAACTGCGGAGTAAAGTTCTGCTCCAGGCTGGAACTGTTATTTAAGGCAGATTTGCATTCATGAATTAAATTTTCCAAATTTCATGATACTTTTTTTTGATATAACAATTTGTGTAATTTCCAAAAAGTGTAGCATTTTAGACGTAGAAGCCAGTATCTTAATTTTGCTTTGGTTTTTGACCATTTTGCTTAATTCAAATCATTATTCTACTTCAAACCGGGTTGTATCATCGTTATAGACGTCCATTTTTTCAAATAAGTAGACTGGCCTAGTATTTTATTATTATTTTTTAAATGTGTCTTCTTTATGAAATGTTACTTTTCCCCTCCTTTTCCAATTAAAAACTGATTTCAGGACTATAGGTATATTAATGTTTTTAATAAAAATTTACCAAATCGACATAATACTTAATTCATAACAATTTTGGTGGCTGTCAATATATTTTATTATGATTACGTCATTCCATTAATTCAAAGTTTGTGAATAATATAATAAATCAAGAGATCCTTCATTACAGAGAATAATGAGGGATGAGCAGATTTTGTGATGTTTGTATTTCATTATATACGTTATTTTATGTATATATAGAAAGCAGTGGTGGAAACTACAAAAATTGACGTCTTTAATCATCATCAATTACAATATTACTCACGTTGATATCTTGGCGGTGTCATACAACCTTTATAGAAAAAAACAAAAGGCCCAAAATCAGTTGGTATTAGTCACCCAGTAGAGTCCTTTCTACTATAGAGTCATTATTCAATCATTTTTGTGAATTGCTCTCAGGTCTTAACAAGAGCAGATTAAAATTTAGCCAATCAACATTGTTCATATCAATGATAATATAATTATAATGAAAGAGGCAGAAAAATTGACCGATTTGAGTGTTTGTGAGGTAACACTGTTTACTTAGTCAAGGAGCACTACAAAAAAGGATAACGCCTATAAATAGTGAGTATAAAAACTCAGGCCTATACTTAAAAAAAAAGGAATGAGAGAATAAATAAATAATATTAATCTATAATTTTTTATAACTTACTTTTAAATTAAACCAGGCAATTTCAATTTAATAAATATTTTATTACAACTAAGACCCAACAAAGAATTCAGACCCTTTTTCGGTCAAAATCGGTCAAGTATAATGGATTCGAATTCTTCCTGGATCTTCCAAAATCTCCCAATTTTGCAACATATAATAATTAAACATAATACGCACTTAATCAAACATTATAACTAACAAAGAAACAAAAATAGCAATAGACAATAAAGCATACTTTAGGCCTGAGTTCGTAGAAATGAAATGAAAATAAGAGAAACTGCAATATCCTTCTATTAGATGTTCTTGATTTAATATGTAATTGATCGATTTTTTTCAAATTTTATGGGACTTTCTTCTTTTTTTTATAATCAATTTTATTTATATTTTACCAATATGAACATCTAAACTCAACTTTAGTATTCTGAAAGAAAAAAAAGTTAATACTATGCAAAATTGTAGATTATTCCTTGGTAGATGTTGATTTGGCTTAACAATGATGTCTTTTATCATAAATTCGATAAGTTATATTTGAAAATGATCTCAAAAGTACGTATTTGGGCCGTTGGAACCGTGGGTGATGCCCCATATGAATCGAAACCTTTTCAGAGTCGAAAAAAATAGGATATCACTTAAAGTTTTTGATTATTTTTGTAGTGAATAAAATATAATTGAAGGCCTTTATGCAAATAAAATATTTACTTAAAGCCCCCTCATTCATTTCTGCCATTTTACTACTCCAAATATATAAAATTGTAAATACAGGGTGTAGCAACCTAACTTCCTTTTCATAATGCATGGTAATCAGGCTGTAGAAGTAGTTGCGGAATGGGCGTGACATCACTTATCGGGTATTATATTTTCAAAACTTTAACCTTGAAATACTTTTCTCAAATATAAAACTTTTTTTATTGCCTTTTGGAAATAGAAAGTTATGCACCCTAAAGTAGTGACTAATAAAAATCATCACTCTTAGCCCTCCATATAAATTAGCTATACTTTAAATATTGACACTACCTTAAAAACTAAAGAAGTTAATATTTCTCTATATCTTATTTTCTTAGCTAATTTATCAGAAACTATTATCCATCCTGCATAAATGAATAACACTATTATCATCCCTAAGAAAACAATTACACAAGCATATCATTATCACTGAGAACAAAAATATTCACTAAACCCCACCTTTACCCAATTAATATTACGACTATTGACCTGAAAAAATGACTTTTAAGAAGTAGAAAGAAATATTACTTTCTAAAAAAAACGTCATTAAATAATTAAGACAGTCAAAAAAAGGCATTTAAAAATATTACGATAGAAAATGAACCAAATTATTTAATCAAAATAGTTTTGGTGTAATGAGATATTTTTTGGAAAGTTTCAAAAAAATATTCAAAAATTCCCCTAAGAAAATTCCTGGCATCGGCCTTGGTCCCCAGTGTAAGACCATGATTAATAAAAGGATAATGAAATTTGGATCCATAGAGTCTAACATCTGGAAAAAGCATTGATCATAATAATTCTTAAATATTCAACATGTCTGGCATCTTCCAGTGATTTTTGATATTCTCATACGACTTTATTTAAGATATTGAACAATGTTATACCAACAATACAAATTGGAATAGAGATTTGTTAATAAACATATATCCTTATGGTAGATATATTTATTTAGGAAAAATATATCATGTACTACATATCATGAGCGCAGCAAGAGAAGGGGGATATGATATTGTATAATATTACATATTGGGTGTTGAATGGAAGTTATTCCACACATTTCATTTCAATTAGAGTTTCAATAGCATATATTTCTATAACAAATAAGCAGAGCTACTCATTTTATATATTTCAATTTCCGTCACACACAGTCCTTGAGAACAATTACTTGTCAATTTGGTCGTCTTTGATGGCGTCTAAAGACTGCATACACATATTGCGGATAGTCTCCTACTTAATATCCTCACAGTGATCATTGATAGATACCGTAACGGACAGTGTTCGGCTGGTCTCCACGTACGGCCAAAATGTAAAATCAGGGTTGTATGTGGGAGGGCACACATCGAAGTGACGGTAACTTTTTTCTGACTCCCTCTGTTGGTTTTGCGACTGAGAGTTTACTCTTCATTCTCATTTCATGACGAGGGAGACTGTGTTCCTCGGAGTGGTGAAAATCAGGTGTATTTTAAGCTAGCCTGGTTTTTTTAGTTGGCATACTGAGGAATGAAATTTATTTTCCTAATCTGTTGTCATTATTCTTTAATGACTGAGGAGTAAATATCTTTTCTCCTACATTCAATTATATCGAAACCCTGTTTTAGCATTCTTATGCGCTCATAAAACACGGAGAATACCCATGATAATTTATCGCGGAGTTTTCATTTTAAGTCCTTATTAGACTTTGAGTAGGTTTGAGGATCGATATTGGAGTAAGTCTTGACAGTGTCCTTGAATATTTCCTCCTCCTCCTCGTTGCAGCTGTTTGTAGCTAATCTAATCAAATGTTAAGACAGCTTAACTGCTTTTCCTCTAAGACATTCTTCAAATCGTCAGAGATGCCATGTTGATGTTCGGTTTCTTTTTTTCAACATGCCCAAAATGCTCCCGATTAACATCACTAAATGTCCCGTCGGTATGTAAAAATAATTTGGGATAAGAGCCGCTTAGCGGTCATAACGTTTCATTAAATTAATTGAAAGTAACCATGAGAGTAAAGGAAATGTACACAATTCTTGATCCGTATAAACAACAAGGACTTATAGGTACTTATCACTCCCAAGCATTGTTATTTCATTGTTACTCTTCGCCTTTTATGAGCACATGGACTATTATTTCTTTATACTTTGATATTATATCTTGAATAATTAAAGAATGATGAGGAGGATTAGCGTTGACTCAGTCCTTATTAAGGACATATCAGTTCTAGAGCTTGTAATGTTAAGTCATTGATGACGTCACTCAACTCTCTTTTCTTCTTTTTTTGATCAATTCTAGTGCTGACAGTCTGAACGGGCACACAGAGTTCAGGGGTAGTCATAAGACGATCGATGAGTGAAAACAAACATACACTCAGCAGGACGGATGCGATTTCAACCGTGAATTATACGAGTTCACAGAAGTGTTCTCCTCATTTCCATGCAACATCCAGTAAGTAGTTTCATACTCATACATTATAGGATTTATGACCATAAAAGCATTAAAAAAACATGGTCTCTCTCTCTGTATATATGCATACAGTACATGTATTTACAAAATATAAAAAAACTACATAAAAATATATATATATATATGTTCTAAAAAAATCCCTTTTCCGACATTTTATTTTATTTAAACGTTGGATTTTAGAATTTGTAGTATTATATATAACATATATATTGTAGAATATATGAGTTTATATACATACATATTATTTATGTATTTATTAAAATGAAATATTCATTGAGGAGAGTCCATAGCAGCCAAACAGTGGTGGTCATTTAGAACGTGGAGGAGGATAGGGAAGCGTGCTACGTATTATATGTACACTTAGTTATATCTATGTATGTTCCAAGCAAGGAACCAGGAGGAGGAGATAAAATACATATAATGTAAGATGTAAACTATAAATAAAATAAAAAATATATACATGGAGATATTATTTCTTCTCCTTTCTCTTTATTTTCTTTTTCTTCCCTTGAAAATGCGAGAATATAAAGGAAATGGACAAGAAATGGAATTATCAACCTCCACATCATCGAAAAAAAAAGAGTTTCTAGGAACGTTTAACCACATTTTTATATTTATTATTTGATTTATGGTTTCTGACATTGGGAATAGAGGGTATTTATTGGGGGGAGGGAGAGGACAGTTCCGCACATTTAACCCTATTAAAACCCAAAAATATTTACAAACATAGAAAATAAATTAAAGTTTGTTAAAAAAAGTATGTCTCTAATTAATCAAATTATGTGCTTTATAAACATGTTTTTAATCATAATTTTTAACCCATTCCGTGTGGTCTACACAAGTGTACTTTGATGTCTGTGGACATTGTATGTACTTGAGTTAAAAGTAAAGATGGGGGTTATACCATGAATCATATGTGTATTGACAATTTCTTTCTAAGGACTCTGCATATTATAATCTTCAAATATCAACAATTCTTCCTTCAAAAGGAAAAAGTTTCTTGTATAAGGGAGATAAAATGCACCGTTAATAGTTTTTGTATATCGAAAATATAATTTATCATGACATTTTAACCCTTACAAACAAGAAATATTTAAATCACAAAAACTTTTTACTTTGATAAGGAGAACTGTTGAGGTTTGAAGATTATAACATGCAAAGTTTTTTTTTTTTTTTTTAATAAATTAGTATAGATCCATGATATTTATACCTTCATTAACAGTTTTCGAACAAAAGGGATGGATTCCTGGTATTTAAAGAAATTGTTGTCATTTTGATAACGTCAAAAACAATATTACGACCATAGGGAATAGCAGATTTTAAGGATATTTTTTGAATAATAATTTACAATAATTTTAAGGAAATAATTCCCCTATATAATAAATATATTTGAGTTTAAAATCACATGTTAGAGTAGTATGCCACTTTAAATATTCAATTTAATTGAAGACACCTTTAATAATGCGTGGTAATTAGGCTGTAGAAGGGTTTTATTTAAGAGGCGAGATTCTAAGGTTTTCTTAAAAATACATTAAGTCTCTACTATGTCTTACCTAGGACGTGTTTGCCGTCGAAAATAGATATCGTAAAAAGGGTTCGAAATAATATCTTATAAAATTAAATTCATTGCAATTTAGCTTTTGGGTTTTTTAATAGTGCGATATATGAAAATCAGATAAATGATTGTTGCATATTATTAATATCCAAATAACATAGGGAGAACTGAATATATTTCAGCAACCAGTTGTGATAAGGTATGTCAATAGAATAAAAATAGCTAATATGATGTCTTGGCTAACCTAAGTATCGATTTTCTCCCCCTCGGCAGCATCGGAAGACCTTGCACCCATCGTGGATGTAGTCCTCAGACATGACATGGTTGACAGTGTCCTTGAGGTTGTTGATATTTGGGTTTCGGGCGGTGCAAGCACCGAAAAAGCCCCCAAAAAGTGAAGTCCAATTGGTTGGGATCTGGTGAATAGGGACCACATTTTCTTTGGCCAAATAGGCAAGTTGTCCTCCAACAACTTCTGGGCCTTTTTGGGCGTGCATGCAGGCGCACCATACCGCTGGAACACCACGTTCCTATCTGGATTCATGTTAGAGATCCCCAAATGTTTTTCAATCACCGTTGGTTTCTTACCAGCACCCAAAAGTGCCGGGACTTATATTCGTTGGTCACGTAAAGATGGCATTTTGTTGGCTTCTAAGACACTTTAGAAGATCTATATATTTTTTTTAGTATTTGACTGGAACTATTTTACCGCATTCACAGAAACCTTGATTTATGTAACAAAAACGAATTGTTAAGATTTTTTTTGCTGCACCCCCCATGACACTTCTTCCTTTCTCCTATTTGTGAAAAAAGGTAGGAAAAAGAAAAATCTCTCATCACTAAGAGTTAATTATAAACTTTTTCTTTGACGTGTTTCCTTACGTCAAGTTATTAGGGGGACGTGGTGTATGTGTCCATACTTTGAAGACACGAGAGTTATTCCTAATGTGTTACTTATGTATGAGAAAAATAAGCTAGGGATTATCATTTGCAAACAACAAATAGCTGAAAATGTATAGTAGCTCATAATAGCTAGAGTCAGTTGCTTTAAATCATACAAGAGTTCAACATATATGTTGAAAAAATGAGGGTTGTTTCTATAATTATAATTAGATATTATTTCCTTTTACACAAGTAAAATATACTATGTATGTGATAGCTTCGTTACTAGTTTTGATACTCGGTCCAGTACCGAAATATTGGAAATATTGTTCGGTTCTCTCTCAAGTGTTTTTTGTTTTTTTTAAATCTAAGAAGGGAAGACTGAAATTTAATCATTTTCAAATCTGGACCAATTTTTTAATCTCAATCCCACGCCTAGCTTTTTATCCTCTCTCGACCTCGACTGTCAATAGAGGAAGAAAATAATTGAAAAAAAAACAAATATAATACTAACTGTTAATTATCATTAATAGTTGTGAATTAACAAATGAGCTGAAAAGTCCATGAATTCACAATTAGATGTGTTTTTTTTAATTCACCTAATTTTCAGTGTGAAAAACGATTTCATATTTTGATTTCACACTGCTTCTTGATGGAAAAAAGCTAAGCTAAGCAATGGCTTCAAAAGTGTTATGGGCACTCCGATCAATAAAGCGAATAAAGTTGAAAAAAAATCACGATTATTTAAAAACAAAACAATGTTGAAGTTTAAAAAAAACGTACTTTCATTGTTAAGCCCATGTGTTATTAGTTACATTTTTTAATCTCATCAATGACTAAATATGAAAAAACACGAATTCTAAACGTAGGCCGTTGATTGATATTAGTTAATATCAAAATCCAAATCCTATGTAATACCTTTATTGAGCTCATAATAGCTAGAGTCAGCTGCTTTAAATCATACAAGAGTCAACTTATGAAAACAGTTAAAAAGAAATTACAGTCCATCCATCCTTATTTCAAAAAGAGAAGAACCGACTTTCTCTCCTAAAGTAATTTATGAGTAGTACAAATAAGATTTAAGCAACACATTTATCTTCATATGACGTCAATGTTAACAATTTTAAAACACACATGACTTCATTAACCATTCATTTAGATAATATTTATTGACCGATTTTTTGGTAAGATCAATCCAGACCAAACTTCTTCAAAGTAGATAATTAGATCGGCCTAATAAAATCAGCAGGTTCTCAGACTGATCCCCAACGTCATTAGTTACATACATATATATATTGGGGCTGAGACGTTACGCTAAACTCAAAGTTTGGCAAACCTCCGTACACCCTTCACTGTACGCGGATCGGTACGGTATAATGTTAATATTTTTAATAGAATTAATGTTGTTCTTTCAAGTATTTTCGATATTTTAAACTTTAAACAAACTTAACTTCTCTACTAAAATAGCGCAATGCTACAAGGCCCCCACCAGACTCTGGGTCTAATTAGAGAATAAATTAACATTAAATACAAAGACACAGAGACTAAAATAATGTTTAAAAATAAATGTTCATCAATGTTGAAGTGTGTGAGAATATTCCTAATACCATATGTCGGTTTAAGTCTATCAATGTAAAAATAATCGACACGATGACCAAAATCTTTTTTCTTCAGACTTCCAAAAGAACCCGATAACTCCTCTTTCGGAACTTTTATCATGATGTTAGGAGATAGTAATAGTTACTATCACGTAGAGCTCGTCAAAATCATTTGTTATGCCTTGTCCTTTGAAAATGAAATATATTTTCAAAACCATGTTTCAGGGTCTTCTTCATCAAACTTTGGAAGGCAAAATTCTAAACACCCGGTTCGATCACGGGAAGTGTCGTGCATTGCTGAATTTACTCCAAAGGAGATATTTGTGGTCGTCTCAAGTTCAGGATTTTTGGGATCCTGTGAACGGGTGATAGGAGGTATTATATCTGCTGTCGGGGTCACCAATAAAGGAATTACACAATATGATTTCTACTAAAGACTGAATATATTTCCTACCTCAAAGTACGTAATATAAGAATAATAACGCTTATGAAATCATCTGAAGATACGGGTTACTACATATAAAGGTACCGCACTGAGGGTAAAAACGTACCTAACCCAACCGCGGTACCCCATACCTTACCAGTCCTAATATATGTATAAGTATACTAAATATTATTAATCGATTTTTTTAATAATCTGCATTTGGTAAAAATATTTCATATTATTTACTAGTTTACCGCACTGACCTTACCAGTCCTAATATATGTATAAATATACTAAATATTATTAATCGATTTTTTTAATAATCTGTGTATTTCATTTGGTGGAAAAATATTTCATATTATTTACTAGTTTACTTAATTTTTTTTTCTTTAAGAAAGAGAAAGCAATGGTTTCTGACGGTTAAGATTAATTCTTTTTTCATCTACATACATATATATTCATCCTTTAGAGTTATTATTTTTTTGTTATTATTATTGTATATAAAAAATAATAAGAAAAAAAGAAAGTAAATTTCTTATTTCTATAGATGGTAGAGATTTTGTATTTCATACGTTCAAAGTCCATTGTTTGAAATGAGTTTGTTGTATTGATGTAGGTAGAAAAAAGAAAAGAAAACTTTCTTCACACGTCACAACCATTTCTTTTTATTCATCATCTTCTTCTTGTTATACAGCCAATGTAAAATAAGGATGTTTGAGAGCATCACGTGCACTGATCCGCTTCCGAGGATCATAGGTCAAAAGTTTCTGAAATGGATACAAAAAATATATCAGTTTTGATTATTTATAGGGTTCGTATATGGACAATTATAGTGCAGTACTAGGAAAATTGCCCTTGGAATATTACCATGGAGGAAAATTGCCCGTATTTTGTTTAAAATTCATGATGAATAATAACATATTATAAATCCGTTTAATATTATTTATGACGAATATCCAAACATATTTGTTTGCTCCATCCCCCAAGGGAGTACCTTCAAGTGTAAGTAATATTATTGCAATAAAATTTACCTTACAATTTTTTAAATTCAATCCAAATAATGGATTGAGAGGATTGGTAAAGAATAAAATAATAAACAGCTGAGGGCCTCTTAAAATATGATTAAGAAAAAAGAGTTAAATGGCGTAAGAGGACAAAAAAATGGAGTTTTCAATTTGCAAACCATGGGCTTCAACTATTTTTTGGTATTAAAGGGGTTCCTTGGATGTATTGGTAGTGTTTGTCAGCAATCTCGGACTACCTCAGGCCAATCCAAGGGAGGAGGGTATTCAACCCTATATTAAGAAGCCCTAAGCTATATTTTACCCCTTCTTTCCCTCCTTACCAAGCTTCTCGATCCATTTCTTGGATTTAATTTAATAAAGGAATTATATTGCAATAACCTTACTGACAAGTGAAGGTACTCTCTCCGTGGATGGAACAAACAAATATGTTTAGATATTTGCCGTAAATAATATTAAGTGAATTTATAATGTGTTATTTATTCATCATGAAGTTTGAACAAAATACGGGCAATTTTCCTAACGGTCAATTTTCTCCACGGCAGTTTTCTGTGCGCACTTTATATTACAAATCAACACAAAAATAGCACATAATTTTTTTTTCATACGAATTATCCCCCATTACAATTAACAAATTATTCTTATTATCGCTTTGAGTGTCTCGCAAATTGCAGTTAAAGTAGGCAAATTTCATCATCACAATATAAGAATGTTGGTTTTATATCTTGGAAAATAAGCAGAGTGGGACTCAAAACTTAGCATTTAATTATGACTTTATCACCGTTATTTTCAATTAAAAGGTTTCATTACGCAGCCAGACGACCGCTAAAACAAAAATAAACAAGTTTTGTTTTATTCTATGTCGCTCAGTGTAAAATGTCGAAGCAACAACAAAATAGACAAGGCACT
This sequence comes from Lepeophtheirus salmonis, assembly GCF_016086655.4. Taxonomy (NCBI): domain Eukaryota; kingdom Metazoa; phylum Arthropoda; class Copepoda; order Siphonostomatoida; family Caligidae; genus Lepeophtheirus; species Lepeophtheirus salmonis. The sequence continues at coordinate 33,633 of NW_027290288.1, read as the reverse complement.
GTGCAAGTTTTTCCGGCTGATTTTAGTGAAAAAAGACTCCAAAGATCCGTTGGTACCCCCAGCTTACAACATCGAAAAGTCAAACTATATATTCTTCAGGCTACTTCGGATACTCCTCAAACCCTGAGTTTTTCTTGACAGCCTAGGAGAATAATGTCTGCTACACCTCTCATCTCAAAAGGAAATTCGATAGCAAAGATTTTTTTTCTCTTTTTGGACAAATGGAATGGAAAATGTACACAAAAAAAAAAAAGTAAGTAGTAGTGCATTGGTCTAAAAAGACTCTGAAGTATGCATTATTGCCTATCTTTGGTACAAATTGTTATAAATGAAATTACAAATATATATATAAATTTAAATATACTTATTATATTTTCCCGCCACTAATGATATTTTAATGTGGAAGGTCCCCCTCCTTAAATAATTCATTTTCTCCCTCAAAATCATATAATAGGCAGCTGATATTAACAATGTTCTTAATTCAGTAGTATCATATGTCTGAGTCCCGTCGTATCCTCAGACTTTATTTTTCCTTACAAAAATTTTAACTCTAATTATAAGTCAGTGCATGCATGGTATCGCACCAATTGTGAAATATTTCCTTGTGAGATTAATAAATCCAATTTAATTGTTCCTATTTATTTTATAAGGTGTGTGGAGATGGGTATTTGGAGGGTGGGTACATAAGTAGGAAGGTACAAAAATAAGATATTTTCTTAATTGGCAGAGGAGTTGAGATTCCGTGCCAAGTTGAAATGTATATTTAATAGGCCAACAACCATTTAATAGGCCAACAACTATTTAAGAGGGTATCTATCCTTAGTTCTATTCTTATATAAATAAATATCCATGTCACTCTCATTTAATATAAGAGGATAACTATTTAGTAGTTTCATCATCATTCCGGTTTCATGGCCGCTCGTTGTTAAGGAAATTGCACCATACACACATTGTACAGTAATGCACTTTTTTCCCTCTCTCTCTCGACAAAATTTTCGTTGCTTTGTAACAAACCAAATACAGAGAATTGCGCATTAGACTGTCCCGTTTTCCAGCTAATATTTTTTTCTCCAGAACCCAAAAGAAAAAAAGTTTCTCCTGGAAATAATCAAAAAACTACTCTCTTTGACAAACTGCAAATCATTAAAATATAAAAAGCAGAATTTTTGACTCATAAGCCTGAAAATGAAAAAATAATTTATTTCAAACAAAAAAAAACCTATACCATAGCAAAAATGGTCAGAGAGCACTCCCTCACACTTTGCCAAAGTCAATTTTTGGGGGTTTCCCCTGCAGAAAAGGTATCTGAGTAACAGGAAAAAATATTAACCTGAAAACGGGACAGTCTATTGTGCATTGCTCGATTGTTATTATTAATATCGCTCTTACGATATGTACAAATAGTAAGTCTATAGTGGTTTTATATTGTTCTACAACACTTTGCGGAAAACCTTATTGTCGAAAGCTACTTTACCAAAAAAATATTAAATATATATAATGATAATTAAGGTCAGAGATGACATTGGGATAGAAGAGTGTCGATCAGGAATTGACCAGCTCCAATACATTCAACCTAAACGATTGATCATTTACATTGTTCTTTGAATCTTAATCATTGATTCCTTATCTTCTTTCGACATTTTTTATCTTTCTAATGTATTGATTGAACGGTTGTCATGTCATGATTGTTGTTATAAGTAATAGCGGTTCGAGCAAACTGCTGAAGCCCCCTTATAACGAAATGAATCAATTCTTCCTTGCAATACGTGGCAAATAATAAAACATTTTATCTTTTAAAATTGTTGTAACATGACTGGGAATCATTATTAGATAGAATCATCAAAAATTATGCTTATTATTTTTTTGAGAAAAGTGTACGTTTAAGATTTTGTTCGCGCAGGGTATTCCCACATTGTTAATATTAGGATCGCTGTTACAACAGACATTTATGTAGTAGGTCTATAGTGGCATTAAATATATACCGGAATGAGGTTAATAAATATCACAGAGAGAAGTTGTGTGTGTGTATGTCTACATAACATTTTGCTGTTTCTTGTTCTTTTTTTAATTTTACAAAAAGCAAGCATAAATAAGTAAAATGTGTGTTTTCCATTGTCTGTTTTTTATATATTGCATGAATATAACTTTAGCTCTGTGTATGAAAGAGAGAGAGAGAAAAAAACATTTCTAAAGTCACAAGGGAAAACTGTCTTTGATTAAGAAATAAGAAGGAAAATAACCGTTTCATGCGTGACAAGAAAAAAGAAATTTATGCTCAAGATTTCCTCATAAAGAACCCATCAAAAAACTAGGGAATGAAAAAAGTATTGATGATATAGAGAGGGGGAAATAAAACCCAAATGTAAGGCCTATAACGATCACAACATCCCCAAATAACTTGTAAAGGATTATGTTCGTGACTATTCATCTCCATTTGGGGTTTAGGATACATGCAAGATTTCCTTTAAAAATATTGCCTTATGTCCTCTTTATTGAAGTCATTATACGTCTAAATATATATAAAGATGTGCCAATAATTTACCATTTCAAAAAAAAAAATCAAAAATCGTATTCAATAAGTCAAAACATAATTCCATTTTTTTACATCTAGTTCACCATCCGCATCCTATTTAACACAAGAGTTTTTGATTTCTCGATTTGAGCTCTTTAATATTAATTATTTGACTACAAAATTCATAGATTCAATTTAAATACACTAGCGTGGGTACCGCCCCGCATTGCCTAGAGTTATTAAGCGTCAAAGAACATACAAACTTTCCTTTCATATTATTGAAGATAATTCCTCAACAAATCATTGGTGATACTCTACGTTTTTCATGAGCACACTCACATAACTACTCACTCAATAGACGTTCGCTTCTCAAGAACAAAAAGATAATAATAACAGTTTGAGAAAAAATAAATGGAATTTGATGAGCAAAGGAGTACTTTAACTCATAACTAAACCTCATCTAAAGTCATATTCATTTTTTTAAATTATAATTGAAGTACTTCTTCTTATTTTATTTTTTTAATATGAGTTGAACTAAACATCTGTATGATTACATTCATTTTAAACACTGATCCCTGAATATTATACTCACTTTTTCTTCTTATACTATATTAGTGTATGATATATATCAGAGACCACTATTTATACTACATTCTGTGACAGTTTTGCATACATATATACATATAAACTTTTGCTTTATTAGTATCGATAGTCAACAACCAAAAAAAAAAAAACGTACGAGCATATTAAAAATGTTAAACACATTATATTCGGCCTCTATTTATATATTATTAAAATAATGAAAGAAAAAATGACTAATTTGGGAAAAGAAAAAATGCCGTTGAATTCCAGGTATTTAAGAGTTCCATGGCTGTGATGCTAATAAGGAGCATTTGGAAATGTTAAAAAAAGAAACAGATAATCAACATGTCATCCCTGACAATTTGAAGAATATTTTGGAGGAGAGCTTATCTGCCATGACGCTTAATTAGATCAGCTACAAAGAACTGTAACGAGGGGAGGGGGTGTTATGGAAGTAAACAAGGACATAGGCAAACATTTCCCGCATGTCGATCCTCAATTCTACTCTCAGTCCAACAAAGACTTACAATCATAACTCTGCAATCAATCCTCAAGGTTATTCTACGTCTTATAGCTTGTATGTAGTAGAAAATGAAGTACACTGCTCAAGAATTAAATAATAATGACAACAGCTTAGGATAAGAAAATTCACTCTTCAGTCTGCCAACTCCAAACAAAACACGGGTGAGCTAAAAAATACAACCGATTTTCATCACTACTCATGAATGACAAAGTGTAACGCGCTGAGGAGATGAATTAAAGACATAAAGGATATTGAAAGTATTTCCTACGTAAGAAACAATACGAGGGGTGGGGTTTGTGTTTAATTCCTTCATCTTTCTCCTTCCAAACATTCATCAAATTATTGTAACATTTGATGCATGTTATTTTTGTGTTTTTTTTTTTACATACACAAAATGCCTACGATTTACAAACCTAATTATATATACGAACTTCTAAGACAATTTCTATGTCAGATGGAGTCATTGTAATACTAATTATACTTAATAACTGCAACTCCATCTGACCAATTAAAGGAACATTAAAAAAATATATATGTCCATGCCCTGAATAAAAAATAATGCATTTTGGCTCCTTTTAATCTTTCTTAGGTAATATAAAATACCAAATAATTTATAAGTAAATATAAATTATTTAGAGAGCAGAGCCAAGAGAATGTGGCTTGAATCACTAATATTTCTATGGAAATTAACTTAATATTCAAAGGAGACTTATTAGGTAAAATTTTCCTCCTTTTTACACAGGAACGTCTGTAGGATTATATTTGGGAGCGGGGGGTGGATTTTGTATGACAAAAAATCGATAAATTAAAATTTTTCTGTAAAATAAAATAGAAAAAGCGAATTCTTTGAAAAAATTTCAAATATTAAAATTTTCTGGAAAAAAATTCAAAATCAACAGCTATTAACGAAAAATTATTTATTTTTTTCTTAATTTCAAAAAGTAAGAGACGCTTACCAAAAATACAATTTTTAGGAAAAAAAATTCTAAAATTAAATTTTAAACATAATTTTTTTGGAAAAAAAATTAAATATTGAATTTTTTGGAGAAAAATTACAAAAAATTAAATTTTCTTAAAAAAATTCTAAGAATTTTGTTTTCAAAAAATTAGATTATTTAAAAATCCAGAGCTGTTTTCAAAAAATAAAATATTTAAAATCCAGAGCTTTTTTTTCTATAATTTATGGCTATTGACACAAACTTTTTTTTTTTTTTTTTAAACATTTCAAAAATCCAGAACTGTTAACAAAAAAGTGATATTTTTTGGAACATAAATTTCGAAAATTAGATTTTAAATATTAAATTTTTCGTAGAAAAATTTCAAAAATGCACAGCTATTGACACAAAATTAAATTTTCTCTAAAAAAATTTCAAAAATACATTGCTATATTCATTAAAATTAAATTTTTTAGAAAAAAAATTCTAAAATTGGATTTCAAATATTAATTATTATTCCAAAAAAATTCCAAAATCTATACCTATTGACAAAAAATTATTTTTTTTTGAAAAAAATTCAAAAATCCAGAATGTTTACATAAAAAGGATATTTTATGGAATAAAAATATCTAATGTTAGATTTTAAATATTAAATTTTTCGCAAAAAATATCCAAAATCTATAGCTATTGACACAAAATTACAAAAATTCCAGAGCTATTCTCAAAACATTAATTTTTTCGAAAAAAAAAAATCCAGAGCTGTTCATAAAAAGCTGAAAATTTTTTGGAGAAAAAAATCAAAAATTCATTTTTGGAATGAATTTTCCAATTCTTTTTGAGTGTAACTTACGTTCTTTAAAGAAATTATATTAACACTGTTTATTAGCAAAAAAATTACAAAAATTATATTTATTTTAAAAACATCGCGTATGTACAGAGTGGGGACCCAATACTTTCAGGAGCATTTAATTTTGATTGTATCCCGGTTATTTTTTATTACGAGGTTATACTACGCAACCAAACGACACTTAAAAAATAAAGAAATAAGTTTTGGTTATATGCCAAATCTCTTAGTGTAAAAATGGCGAAGCAACAACCAAAGAAGCACGCGTATGTGATCTCCTACGCGCCGTTGCAAGTGCCAAGAATCCTAAAAAGACCATTGACATCTCCATCCAAACTGCCTGCACCATTAATAAGTCTATTACATCTCACATAACCAAGAAGAACCAAAACTTCTAAAGCAACCATACAGCTGACTTATAGTTTATCTTCATGTGGCCCTCCTCCAGACCTGGTCTACACCCCCTTGGATTTTCAGTTTGGCGCGTCTTGGAGAAGAATGCCTCCCGAAACTCTCATTTTGATGTGCTCTGAGCTGCCATCAAAACAGAGTGGTAAGCCATGGACAAAGGTTGTCAACTTCAAAAGCTGACAATCTCTTAGCTGGCATGTGAAGGATGTTATTCTTTGTGAAGAAGGACAAATTGAATAAAAATATCACAAAATATAGTATTCAAACATCAATTAGTTTTGAGTGATCTTTCTTAATTCTATAAAAATTACGTTTTTCATAATTTAATAATGCAACTGCAAGTTTTGGGTCCTCATTCTGTATATTAAGACCTCTAAAAACTATGACAGGAACAGGTTCTACCTCTTCTTTTCGAGATACCAATTCTATGTTTAAAACATTGAAAATGTAAGTGGAAGGGGGAATAGCTGAGGTTTGTATAAAGGATAAGTCCCATGTTAATAGGTTAAGAAAATAAATGTACTTTCTGTAGAGACAAAGTGGAAACGTCTTCCTCGGTTACCAAAAGTCCGCAAACGTACAAAAAGACGAAGCTCTACTACAGAAAAGGGACTGGCTTTTCTTGATGTCCAAAAAAAAATATGAAGATAGATGGCCATTATAATTGGATTTCTATTTAATATTTACAGAAAAATATTCTACAGAGTCACAATACTCAATACTTAGATGCTTTTTCCTCAAGAATAAAAAGAAAAATCATATCAGCTTGAAAAAAAAAAAGGAGTCATCAACTCATATTTTATACAACATATAGTTTTATGAAATATGAGTTGATGACTCATTTTAACAATGAGCATATCCAACTAAAGCACTCCCTGGCTCATCACGTCATTTTAATCATCATAAAAAATTATGGAGCTGTTATTATCATTTTATTCTTGAGGAGATAACATCAAAGTATTGAGTAACTACGTGTGAGTGTGTTCAAGAAAAGCTTAGAATAAGACCGAAGATTTCTTGGGGAATTATCTTATATTTAATAAAACAAAGTTTGTCTGTTCGTCGACGCATAATAACTCCGGACAATACTGGGTGTATCGCTAGTGTACTTATTTTCTTTTAAATACGACAACACGCTCGATGCTACATGCTAAAAGCCTGCAAGCCTTCATTAATATGACTACATTGTTATTTCATAGATCAAAAAATACATGTACGGATTACATACAGACAGAAAGACAAACAAACCTCCTTTGCTTTATTAATATGAATTACTCTTTGATGTTCTTTTCTTATTTCTTTTTTAATTAAGATAATCTACTTTACGTAGGAAATTACTTTTGATGGATGTAATAATGTAAATTAGAAAGTCTGATTTTGAAATACAATATGATTGAGGAAAAAAAAGAGCATTAACTTAAAAAGTAATTAAAAAGTATAGCTACTCACTAAAAATATATCCATTCCTTCAGAGCAAAGGTTTGACGGCATAACAGATTTGAGACTTTGAGGCTCCCAGCGAGGAAAAACGGGCTTAAAATCCGGTAGTTGGGACACACCAGGCCAATCATTTTCATCGGGTGTACCCATGGTACGGAATATACGAAAGAGTTGATCAATTTCGGAGTCCCCAGGGAATAAGGCACGTTTTGTGAGCTGAAATAAAATGGTAATTAGGTGAGCTTGAATCCGAGTTACATAAAAAGTTTAGTAAAGAGGGAATGGATTAGGGATTCAGTGTGTTTCTTCATCTCCTACCTTTATTCATTCATACATAATACTACGTAGATACAAGAGAGAGGGAGAGAGATACATACTACGTATATGTAGAAAATAAACACTAAATTAATTACATGAAATCCCTTGTAAACACGAAAAAGCTTTGATGAATCTAATTGAATTATTCTATCAATCAACTCCTATTACAGAAAAATACAATAACAAATGTATACAGGGTGTTATCATAGAAATAAATATATATCTGAGCCATGGCAGCTATCGTTGCCGCATACCCTTTATCTTCTTAGAGATTTGAATGCAGGAAATATTTTACCTTTAGTATTTACTTTTGTCACGGCGTGACCTCACGTACACAAAAATGTACAGCTCTTAATGTGTCTGCTTATTGCTTCTAATTAGTGGTCTGAAGGTTGATTGGTTTAATCTTGTTGAGATGTGAACAATAGTCTATTTATAGTAAGTAATAATTCCATTGTTAGGAAGAGTTGGCCGATTACAAACTGATTTTGTGTCATTTTTTATATTTATTTTTGGTAGAAAGGTTACGAGATAAAATATCAGTAGCAATATAAGATATAGAAACCATTACTTAATTGTTGAAATGATTGGTAACATCGCTCTGGGCTGGATATAATTTGGAAAAAAATTAATTTAGAAAGTATGAAGAGACCATGAAAATACTAAAAAGTGATTTGAAAAAAAAGATGGTTTTTCCCCAAAAATTGAAAATATTTAAAAATCGAAAAAAATCGAAAAAAAGAAAAAAAAGATATTTTCAAGATGTGAACAATTATCTACTCTTATTGAGTAATAACTTCATAGATGGGAAGAATCAGCTAACTACCAACGGATTTTGGGCATTTTTCTCTTTCTTTTCGTACACAACAATTATCATTTAAGGTAACGATGTTTTATATCACAGCTATATACCAAAAGAAGAAGATAGAAGGAATTGTGTTTTTAGAAGAAAGGAGCCACAAATCCGTGACGATGTGTCTATTTCGAAAGGACTCATAGGATAGTGACACATTATTCATAGTTGCATGGTCTTAGTTGATGCTTGAAGAAATGTAAGAAACTCTACGAATGAAAGAACGGAATGTTTAATCACTAAATACTAATGGTAAAGTTCGAACCATGTCAAACGGTCAAATCTCCAAGAAGTCAAAATGTAAACAGCCAAATTAACTAAATGAAGTTCTTACGATTTTATAATCGTTTTCTAAAATTGCCCCTTCACTACAATGAATCCCATTCTAAGAAATCATCTTTTTTTGCTAGGGTGCCTCCCTTCTTAGGGAGTTGTTCTTAATATATATCCGTGGACAGTCCCATTTTATCGTGAGCTGGGATTTAGAAATAATAAATGTGCGGGCCTTTTCATTTCTTTTCTTTAAATGTGAATTTAATTTTGAAATGTTACAGCATTTAAAGAAGCATTGGGAGATTGTTCCCATCTAAAACCTGCATTTCTATCGGGAAACCAAATTAAATTCCGGAATTATATAAATATTTTATTAATATATAATTATTAAAATTTATTTATATAATTTCATATATGTATTTCATAGTAAATAATATGAAATTTAAATAATGTCTTTTTAATTTTAAAAAGAAAATATATATTTTCTACCTCAGAAGATAAGTTGTGCTTAAATATTCATTTGTAGATATGTTATAAGTGTTTCTTTAGGTATCCTTTTTTGTCCATTCACATCCTTTTCACTGTGGTCTATAAACTGTTTCTCAAGTCAATCTTTAATAATATGTATTCAACCTTTTGTTTGATGGATTAAAAATAGGAAGGTTATGTTATGAAATAATTATGAATTGCTAGACTTCCCGGGATTTTTATTTCTTGTAGATTTTTCATAGGAGTAAATCCCTAAGAAATCCTGGGAGAGAAACCCCAATGTATACAGCAATGGGGACAACTTGAATATGACCTACATCCATGATTATACACATTCATTAAAATGTCCTTAAACCAACCACCAAATAAAAGAGTTGAATTATTACAAATGCAATCCTTAAATTACTATTTTTATTAAAAACAAAGAACCAAAAAATGATACTGATGCCTCCAATAATTAATTTGGTTGTTTATTTTTTGGGTATAAAATAATAATAATATTATTAGTAGTATATTATATTCATCATCCTACCACAAAACCATTCTTTATATATATATATAATATCCATAAATTAATTTAATAGCTTCTAACAAAAAAACAAAAGCAAAAAAACGAAAACCATTCAAAACCATTCCTACATATACTATAACTATGATTAATAAATTATATTTTATTAATCTATACTACATATATAGATATATATTTATGTTTCAACGTATTCGAGGGAATTCCTTATCAGTTATAGCTTTTAATTAATACTAATTATAATGAAACAAGTTTAAAAGTTTCATTTCGTAACATATTAACACAACAGTAAATGTTTCCATAACTTGGAAACTTTTCTTTTCTATGTCAGGATGGGCAACTGTCCTAGACCTCAATCTGTGCGCCCCGCCGCACATGAAGAACATAAAATCCAAAGAGAGAAAGACCAATGATACTTTGTTTCATTTGAAGCTCATTGGAACCACAAAAATTGGCATTGACATTGTAAGAGAGCTGGCCAAACCAGAGGTCTCTCATGAAGCTTAATTAATGATGCCATTATTGAATGTGAGCTATTTGGACTAAGTTTTTTAGAATTTTTTTAATTGAGGGAGTTAAAGTTTCTTTTTACACTTTTTTAATCAAAGGTTGTGTCTTTCTTGCTCAAAAAGGACATGCAGTATTGTATGTTGGTGTAATAAACATACATTTATTATTTGTTCTTATTGAAAATCCTTTGATGCGTCTGTCATATTAAGCTATTTGAAATGCGAGGTCATGTGGCCCTCCAATGATTGTGCTAAAAAAAAATTGGCCTCTTTATCATGGATATTGTCCATCCTTGATCTATATTAATAAAGCAAAATGTGTCTGTCTGTATGCATGCAGAGTTAGGCAGCCAAACGTGGACTGTTAATTAAGGCTTAGTGATTTTTTATATATTTGTTATCCTTTGTTATAAACAAAGGATTATGAATATTTTTACATCTCGTCATCATGAGTGAGCAAAAAGCCACAAGGCAGGGCAGCTCAGATCTCCTCGATGATGAAGTTGAGGTGGCGAGGATAATGGACATTTTGAAGTGCTCCCGGAGCCTGGCCTTTAAGGTGGGCAAGATGAAGAATAATTGAAAAGACCTCTCCAGGAAAGCAGGAAGTTGAGGGAACAATTGAAAAATATATATGTAGTTACTGTCTAGATCAAGGAGAACCCCAACAAGTCAATGAATCGCCTCGCCAACGACTTATCCGTGGCTGCTAGAACCATCCGGAGGGCCATGAAGGGCGAATTGGGAGTGACCTTATACAGGAGGACCCCACGCCACCTTTTGACAGAAGTCATGAAGGCCAGGAGATTCGAGAGTCCACGTTTTTCTGCCCAGCCATTGATGTGTATATTTTATGTAAATTTCCAATTAAAGTGTTAGAACACCCTCCCACTAAATGATCTTTTTTTTTTTTTTAATTATTACCTTTGCAGAAACTTACAAAGTTGATAATAAAAATGACAAGAGCCTTAGTCGATAATGTTAGATTGATCCCATTTGATAGAAAGCACCACTCTGGTGAGTAATGACGTCTAACAATGACATAATCCATATTGATATGTTTATTATGTGAAAATGTCGCTGAAAAGAACCTCCGTCAAATAAAGATCACAAAAATACAATGCAATATTTATTTACAGAAAATAAGTATTCTTTTTACAGGGCAAGAGATTGAGAAAATCATGGGTCCAAAAAGAAATAAGTTAGCTGTTGACACATGGGCCCACTCTAAAAATGCTAGATTATAGTACGGCATAATGGTACATGAGCCTTGTTTACTTATATAATTTTATAAAGAAAGCAAGAGAGAGTGGCGCCGAAATGCAGCAAAATAATTCATATTATTCATGTTTATTATGAGTAGAGTAGGCAGTGAAAAAATTTCGCACTGTGCTCCATTTTTTCAACGACTAGCTTAAAGAGAAAGCTACAGACTATTACCCCACCTTGCGGAGAATATTTTTTTTAGTTTGATCGTCCCTTATTAACTGCAATATTCCCACCCAAAATACATTAATGTTGGTTATAATGACATACATACTTAGACTTTATTTATCAAAGTAAGTAAAAGTATCTACAATAAATCTAACGTAGAATGACTCCTCCCTACCACACTTCAAAAATCAAGATGCATGCAAATTGCAAAGGAATAAAAAGCTAACAGAACCACATTAAAGTATTTTTTATATATATTTTTCTTATAAAAGCATTGCGTTTCTAGGTACAAGATTTCAAAGAGCACAGTTTATTTAAAATGAAGAACATACTCGTATATGCACATTACTATCTATGACTTGGCTTAGTAAAGAAGACTCTCTATTATTAAATTATGACTTGTGCATTTAATTTTGTTTTTTCGTGAATTGGCATTATTTTAACTATTATTTTACAAATATACAAAGAAAATACTATTTTTTCCCTCTGTCATTCCTTGAATAAATTACATTTTTTTATTCTATGTACTGGTTATTTTATTACTCCATTAATTATTTTACAAAGAACAAAAGCTGAATTTCAATATTATTTTGAGTTATTTAAGTATTTCAATGTTGAAGGACACCAGAATGCATGGGAGTCATTACCTAGGAGAGTCAAACACTAAATAAAATCAATAAAAGTTTACAAAAGGGTTTACTCAAATACATGAGTAGATATTAAACCATTTAAATTATGAATATTTTATATACTAAATTGCAGTTGTGAGTAATCAAAAGGACTTGTTACCACATGTTTTTGGATTTTGGTGAAAAACAACATATATACATATTTATTTTTTGGGGGGGTTGGGTTGGGGGAATATTAGATTTTTCCCTTACAAGTACATTTTTAAACATTTAATTTGTGAAAGGGAATTTTAGGGTTGTAATAGTCCAACTTGTATGCCCAATCTATCCAGCCTGACTCATTTCCCTCTTCCCCTGCCCTAAAAACCCAAATGATCCTAAATATAGACAACACAATCAATTTCTGTCTTAATTTACGATAAACTTTTTCGTAAACTAGGTTCGGCCGATGATACAATGCATTAACCTATCAATAACTAAGCAATCTCAATGAATTCACCTTTTTATTGTATCCACAAAGTTAATTCTGCAAACCGAGCCTTAGAATAGGAGAATCTGGACATTCTACAGCTGAAACGTCAGCTGATTGAATAAACATATCTATAAACCCCAAGTTTAAAAGAATAGAAGTCATTCCTTACTAAAAAATAAATATTTTTCTGTGTTAAAATGCTGCTTTTGGATGCTGGAATAAGCATTTTCCATGCACGGATATATCGTTTATTTTTCCTCAACAATAACATATTCATATCATCTTTTGATCAAAACCTTAATGTATGTTTCTCACCCCCAGTGATAAGTAATTTTTCGAATGAGATAATTACTAGTATTGGTTACAAGGAGGTAATTTGATAACGTTCAGAATATTAATTGACTTGTATATCTCGTACTAATTCCTGTTGAATGGTGATTGCCCTAAAAGCATAGAAAAGAATAAATAATAGTTACATACACAGTTGGAGAGTAATGTTGTATGATTGACGAACTATCAGTTCCTTTTGTCTCATTTTCTATTCCCCACGCTTTTATTAACTTTTCTTGATCATTATTGGTCAAATCGGATAATAAGATATTGCACTTGACCGGTTCAGTAGGGAATTATCATGCATCAGGTATGGTGATCTTAAACAAAAATATTATATAGAAAAACACGTCGAAAGCTTTCAAGAAAATTTGCAATGTATACTATTTCGTTTTGTGTTGCACAACAGTGGTTCGAGATTTTTTTTTTTAAACCTTCTAAACTCTGTGAACAACTCGATTGTTTGAAGCTAACATCCATGATGACGACCCAGAAGCTCGAATAGTAAATTCTTATACATCCACCTTACACTACGGACCTGACACCAAGTGACTACCAACTGTTCTTGTATATGGCCAACACGCTTGGGGGTACAAATTTGCCTTCAATAGAGGCCTGTGACAATTGTTTGTCCGAGTTTTTAGGGACAAGGGGTTCTACGAAAAGGGTATTATGAAGTAGGAATATCGTTTTCAACAAGTTATCAAACAGAACAAGGCATATTTGGCTTATATTGGATGATTGTAACACTTCTAATAAAGAAATTAAATAAAGCGAAAAATACAAAATTATTTTTTTTCCCCAACCTATTATATTGTGTCAAAAACAAATTAATATTAGAGTTTTAATCAATTTCGTAACGTGTTATGGTGGGAGTACCACTAATTTCTAACCCGCAAATTTATCAATATGCTAATCCCCTAATTTTTTCTGCGTCCACAAATTAGTGGATTAATGATTAGCAGTACGCTACAAAATTCTTCGGACTACCAAAATTGTAAGAACACTGATCCATAATTGTCAAAATGAAAAATCTCCTATATATATCAAACATTATTTCATACACATTTGCAACAAAGTTAGACTAATCTAACAAGGACTGTTCGAAGAGAAAATGAAAATAATCGACTCCCAAAATGTGCTAACAGTTTCATTTGGTCATCAATAATACCAGTCAAGTAGATGGAGTTGTGATAGCATTTATGTAGGCACTACCAATGTTCAGAATAGTGTATTAGTATCACGCAACCTTTATTCTTATTTAGATACAAAAGTTAGTCTTCTTACTCTAATTGGCCTATTAGAGGTGCTTCTAAGAGACCCAGTGAAGAAGAACTATTTTTAAAGCCTGGAACATTTAGCCAAAGAGACAACATGCCACCTATATTTCAGAATTTGTAGCAGATTAATTATGTGACCGGTCAACCTAGAAAATTAATGCATTAGCGTTTGGTGGAGTTAGGAAAAAAATAGTGCGTTCCCACCTCTGGTAACATAACAATTGTTCAAGAAATTCAACACTTGTGTATTTAGAAGATCAATGCACAACTTTCTACCTTTAAAAGAGTATAATAAATATAGGGAGGAAGATTCTTTCCCTTGACACATGAGTGTATGCATATATGTAGTCAAGAAAATGCAATATTGGAAGAAATAATTTCAACTACAACACATACATTCATAAATATATGTCTATAGAACTTGGTACATTCCATGAGAATCGTTGTTTAAGAAATGAGCAAGAAAGCGAAAAATTATTACTATGACATAAAAATATTTTAACTTGTCATCTTTCTATGTACACAGCTACTTTGAAATAACTTAACTTCGTGGATAGACATCTATATATTATCTACTTTAATAATAATGCAAAGTTTGTCTGAATTTGTTGTCTGTGGATCCCTCGTTATTGAGTATGCGCTTAATATCTTAGAACTACGTGACTACTTGGTCTAAGAAATAACATCGTTACAACGAGTGTATGTAGCACTAGATCAACCCCTCATATTAACAAAAGAAAGTATGCTAAACAATTGGTATATCTTAATATAAGATGGAAGTACTCACAATTTAGTTTGAAAATAAGTCCTTTAGTATATGCGTTTGCAATTTATTTTTTTGTAATTATAATTGTTAAATACAGGTGTACTAAAACCGGAGTATTAATTTATATCAATAGAGCAAAGTTTATTTTGAGTCTGCTTTTAATATCTTGGAACTGCATCGCTACTTTATTGAAGGTTTAACAACGTAACAACGAGATTGTGTACCTTAGAACGTCAGATTTAAAAAAATGGGAGTAAATATATATATTAATAAAGAAAAGTTTGCCTTTATACAGTCAAAACCTAATCACTCTGAGGAATGTACGGTACTCCAACTAATCTATATTAATAAAGCAAAATTAGTCTGTATGCACGAATCTTTCTACATATAAACCTCAACTCTTGCTTCCTTCAATATTAAAGGATGTTTCATTAAGGAAATTAGGGCATTTCATTATACGAACCCTAGATACGATTTGAGTTTTCCTTGAGATGATGCAATTTGACCGAATTGATTGAAACATAGTATATTATTTTTCATAAATTCTTGCTGATTGTCATAAAAGTCTTAAAAAAGATGCATTGGTTCAAATTAAGAGACAAAAGAGGAGTAAAAAATAAATAAATGTATGTATGTAATCCGTACAGTCATTTTTGTTAAGAAAAAAGAAAAAAAAATGGAAGTACATTCTTAAAAAAATAATGAATGGGTTAAGCAACAAGCCTGCATAGGTAAATCCCAGCCAGTGAGTGCTCTATAGACTAAAGTACTCCTTTATGTTTATTTAACTGGTTTTTTTACAACCTCTGCAATTTTTTGTATTACTTTTCTCAAAGAAATAAATAGAAAATAAAGCATAAAATATCGTTAAAAAAATAACATTTTAAAAGTTATTTAAAAATTTTTGCCGGGAAAAATATTTTTTTATAATATTAAAGTATTAAGCTTCGTTGGCAGTATGTTTATTGTGTATTGTAAGCTCTGTCAGCTACAAAAGCCCAAATTTCGGGTTATTAATAACCATTTTTATATTTGTCGAAATGAAAGGGTACACCATCTCAATCTAAGGTCAAAAATAGTTGAGAAGTGTAATCTATCACTTATTTCCATACCTATCATCCCTTATTGGTCATGACGTAATAAATACACAGTAGCTTAAAAGTATATCCTTACCATTTCTGCAAAGATGCAGCCTAGACTCCAAACATCCACAGGAGTGGAGTAGGTTTTAGCACCAAGAAGTATTTCAGGAGCACGATACCATAAAGTAACAACTTCATGGGTATGTGGGCGTGTAGGAACTGAAAAGGCTCTGGCAAGTCCAAAATCCGCTAATTTGATAACGCCTGCATTATCCAGGAGGAGATTTTGAGGTTTGAGATCACGGTGAAGGACTTGGTGGGAGTGACAGTAGGCAATGCCATCGAGAAGTTGACGAAGGTAACTCTAGAAAATAAATTAATAGTTTCATATAATTATGTAGGGTCTAGAGACGGGTTCGGGTAGTACCCATACAACCCGTCAAGGTTTGAAATGAAAAAAATATTCAAAGCTTTATTCATTGGCAGGGACCTATTTTTACCCGTACATTTGTCATATATGTATCCCAATTGATGGTTAGTTTCGATTCTTTATCATTTTGTATGAGTACATATGCATACAAGTTATGAGTAATCACTTAAATATAAAGTATTCAATCTCTGAAACAAATTCAAACGCACAATCCTTTGTTCCTTGTGTGTTGGGCACTAAAACAAATTCAAAGGTGTGTTATTATGAGGTCCTATCACCCATCATTAACTTAAGTGAATTACTTAATTGGATTAGTACATTATTCTTTACTTTTAACACGTTGTTACCTTTAATATATCACAGAACTTTTCATACGAAAAGAAATAGGGGGAAAGCCAAACGGTACCTATTCTTCCCAACTATTGAGTTATTATTTAATAATGGTTTAGAATTGTTCACAGCTTAAAAAGAACCCATTCTAATTCAACCAATCAACGTTCATAATATCGATTAGTAGAAAAGAAGGAGACACATTGACGGCGTACAACAAAGTACAAAAAAGTAGTATATTTTTGTGTTAACGCCGTGCTAAATGTTATTTGAAATTAAGGCTAGATACATATCTAGCTAAAAATCACTCAGAAGTATTGAAATACCCAGTTCTACCCGATTCCGAAGTTCAATTACCCATGTCTCCTCGGTTCGAACAAAAGACCCAAACCCCATTCATCCCTATTTGTAACATAAATAATATCGGGGAGTTAGTGCAAAAGTTTTATCTGATTTAATAGGCAATATCATTAAAGGGTACCACCCCAAAAAAATAAGACAATTGGTGACAAATCAAAGTAACTGTATGTATGTCACGATAATAGACCAAGGATAAAATTTTCGCTACAAAAACCTCGAAAGTGACTTTTCTCCTAAAATTGCTAGGATTATTTTGTCAGGAACATTATTCACTAACTATTGTAGAGTATCATGACGTAGGAATGTGGGGGAACCCCGTCAAACCCGATTCAATATACATTAAACAGATACGTCACTGTCGTCCTAACCCCACGATATGTGAGTGTACAATTTTAAAGATGAGGAAAGAAGCAGCAATCAATAAAACATCGTGTATGTCGCTCTTTTCAAGTGTGCATAAAGAAAAGAAAAAGTTTCCCTAGTTCTTGAGGTGAATGCTTTATTATTTTTATTATTATTTCTTGTTGAAAAGTTTTCTTTAGCCCTTTTAAGGGAAAGAGGAAATGTCAAAAGATGTTTAAAAGAACTGCTACATAGTCATTATCTCCAAAGTAAGTATCTCCTTACTATTAGGTAGACTCCATCCTCAATGGCAAAATTATCAATTTTATGGACAGATTACGAACGTGTTAGTAAGAACATCAAAATGGGCAAAGTATCCCCATTTTCAAGGAAAGTTTCTAATTATAGTTCATTTAAGGGATTACTGAAGTACACCCAAATTGATTCGACATATAATTCATTCCTCTTCTAAAAATACAGGGTTGGAAAAAACTAACTCCTTTTTCCCATCAAACAAGTTTTATAAATCAGAAAGCTTTTTTGTTTCATAACAATAGCAAACATTTAATGTTTTCTTTAATCAGATAGGTGACGTCCCCTATTTTCCATGCACCCAACTTAGGTATTTTAATAGCCAGTTATTTTTTTCATATTTTTGGTTTCTGAAACATATTTTGATCAAAGAAATAACAAAGTAGTTGTATCAATGAATTATTGTACGTGTGTGCATGTAGCATCAAGAGTGTATACATCAGGATCACTATATATAGTGATCCTGATGTATATCATAAACATATCTTTGATTTTATTGTTGTTTTCATATGTATGTATACCATAATTCATATGGATTTTCTGTATATATGAGGATTTGAATGAAATATAAACACTGGTATGTCAAAAACTCTCACAGGCATTTTGTATCGAACATTTAGGAACAAATGGGGGTGTTTTTTTTTGTTAGTGAGCGACCTATAGACAAAAGTAATTAACAGTCATATAATTTGTTTTTTCTCAAGCTCTTATTATTATACTTTCATTCTTGAGAACAGAATATGTCATATAAGTATGGACTAGTTACGTCTGATATTGCTCATGAAAAATGAAGAATAATTCTCAGGATTTATCATGGAGGAATTATCTTATATATTGTTAAAATAATAATGTAAAAAGAATGTACTTAATGTAATGTGTAGATTTTTTGAATAAGATGTCAAAATACGTAACTTTTTGGCAGGGCACCTGACATGGTGAGGGGAACCCAGTATGTTCCGGACACATCTTAAAGAAATGCTGATCTAGCCAGACAAAAATTTAGATACACTTACCCCAATCTGAACTTTATTAATAATAAATAAACTCATTTATATCCTATTCATAAAAGCATGTCTATACATCCAAGTTACCCCAAGATTTGTATGGGTGGGTGGAATAGGGAGGGGAACCCAATTTTTTTACTGAAATTCATTCAAACTATTTACTAGATTCTAAAGAGTAGTGATATATTTCTGTTCCCCCAAAAAAAGTAGTTATAATCCCTATGTATGTATGTACAAATATGTTATCAGAGTTAACCTCTACCAAAAAGTGAAAAAAGAAGAGGAAAATAATGGTCGAACAACAAAACGACTACAAAAATAAAATATATACAAACTTTCTCTAGAGGAAGTCATTAAAAGAACCTGTTTTTGTTTTTTAGGGGGAACCTTTTGCTTTATTGATTCAAACATAACAAAACAATAATAGTTTTTTTTTTTTTTAAATACAAACTTTATTCCCCCCCAAAAAAAAAAAAGGCAACAAACTTTTTATAAAGATCTTGTCAAAGACCATTTAGTTTAAATGTTTTTTAAATCAATCTTTCTTTCTTTTTTATTATTTTTATAATGTTTTTCGGGGAAATGGCACAAAGGCACTTTCAAAACAAAATAAAGTTGTTTTCTTTAAGAAAGTTTCTTTCATAATAAATTATTACTATTTTTTATAGTTTATTACTATTATTTACTTGGTACGTTTTAGGGAGTTGTCACAAGGTAGACGGGACTTTTACCCTCCTCTCTTTTCCCTCTCCCCAACCCAACCACATTAAAGCTTATACTTTATAGTGTGGTACATACAAACACGTCAGCAGTAATATCACTAGTATCCTCGCCATAAAGTAACATATTTTTACGGGAAAAACAAAGCCTTTAAAACAAAAGGCGGACAAAGAAAACTTTTACTCCTGCTCTCATAGCAATAACAGAAAGGAGTTTAGATGGGAGATCTCCCTTAAAAAAAATAACGATCCCTAAAAAAAGTTTCTTACTTTAGCCAAGTCTTCAGATAATCCTGGCTGTACACTTCGATCACTGATTTCCATATCATCCAATTGCTTCTTTAAATCCTTATTAAGAAATTCAAAGACGAGATAAAGCTTTTGATCCGAATGGACGACCTCCAGTAATTGAACAACATTAGGATGATCCAGTTCTTTAAGGACGGAAATCTCACGTATGGCTGTACTAGGAACCCCTTCGCATTCTCTGGAATAGTTATAAGAACCCTATTAGTTAACAATAATGGATGCATATAAATAGGGGTGGGGCTCAAGGAACAAATATTAAAATGGGGACCTTTAAGTCCTTATAGATCAAGAATTGTGGCAAGCTCATTAGGGTCCAATTGAGGTTCTTTTTAAAAATAAAATTATAGTAATGTATTATTAATCTTTATAGCAAATTTTAATTTGGAATAAAGTATTTTTCATAATGCAGATTTATTCTCAGACTTAATCTTATATCCGGCTCGCTACCGTATGTTTGACACCCTTAATATAGATTAACTCAAAGGCCGGGGGAAAATATTTAATGATAAATTTATACTGATTCGTAAACATACATAATATGTATTAAATTCCTTCCATGGCAGGACAGAGATATTCAATTTGACCCTCATATTCCATTTGTAAGTGGTATGATATAATTATGATAAAATATTTTTGGTAAATACCTTGTTTAGAAGTAGAATCAAATTCCTTTATATAAAAATGTAAATACTTTTTTTTGCCCTGGAATTGAAATAATGTATTCTTGAGCTTTTTACCTCAAGGAACAAGAAAAGGATTGAACTATACCACCCAATCTCTGGTTTTGTGGCATACAAAGTATTTTTGTGCAAAATATTTTTTCACTACATCCACATGATTAAGCGTTATTTTTCGCCTAAAAAGATATTTTTTTAAAGAAGAAAGCATGAAATATAGTTTGTTGGTACACGTTTCCAGGTTCAAAAAAATATCTTCGTTCTCGTTACATTTTTTTCTGTATCAGAGAAAAAAATCATGGAAGTATTTAAAAAAATAACGACAAAATGAATCCTTTCTTAAAAAGTATACAAAATTTCTCGTTTTTTATTACAATGGTAAAAATGATAGTTTGTCCTAAGGTGAAGACTTCATAATAATATTAAAAGACAACTTAAACAATACATATTTCAAAAATTATTTAGGATTTTTGCTCGAAAATATATTTTTTCAGATTGATTAAGCTGCCCAGCTTTATTAAAAATATATGAAACGTTAATCTTTGTAGACCCCAACACCAGAAAAGTTGTATAATACAATTCATTTTCATGTTTATTTAGGTAAAAGCAATCAGAAACACACCAGGGAAATATTTGCTTGCTTGATCATTTAGCATATTGTTGCAAAACTATTTACACAGGGATTTTGCCGAGTCTTGGCTTTACGGTTGGGGGTGCTGTAAACATGTGCCAAATGCTAGAAAGTTTAAACAATTTAAATGTACTGCACTTTTATACTTTCATACAACCAATAAATAAAAAGTTCCATACAAAAAAAATCAAAATAACAAACAAACAATATCATTGATTTCATTCTAATCCCCCCCCGCATATGTCATAATCCCTCCCCCCTGATTTAGAAGAAAAAGTGCCGTATATATTTCTTTCTTTTGAATTTGGACCAATATTTCGGTCCAGACCGCGATCTTATATCAAACACAAAAATTCAATCGTTTCCAAATATCATACCGATTTTTCTCCCATACTGATTTATGAATTGTACAAATATGATTTAATACATTTAACTTCATAAGGGGGCTATTGTGCCGATGCTCACAATTTTGAAACGCAACTGACGTCATCATCAATTTTACTATAGAATCTGTCCAGAACAAATTCTATATTAACCTGATCCGTACCACTTTCTACTCATAATTAATCAAGACCAAATTTATATCAATTTAATATTTTCGTAATTATCTATAGATGTATTTAAATCGATATTATGGTATAGGCCGCGATTTTAGACCGAAGACAAAACTTTAATCGTTTTCAAATCATTGACCGATTTTATACTGTATCCTGACTTATGACTTTTGAAGCACAGCTGACATCATAAACAATCCAACAAACCAAATTTTATGTAAACCAATCCGGCCTGTTTTTCTCATGGAACCAATCTAGACCGAACTTATTTCAAAGTCTTAATAAGTTTGGTCCACTAAAAACCATATCGATCTCAAACCAACACTATGTACATTCTACATATATCCCAGGCACATAAATTATTCTAAATATTTGTAGATAGACCAACAACAAACAAACGTCCTTTGTACTTCAAATTAAGTGCCATGTAGGTAGGTTAAGAAGGAGAAATACCTTTCTATAAATTATAAGTACATTCTACTTGACAAAAACAAAATTTGAAGAATTCAGGCTACCTGTTACACTATTATTTATTTATGAAAGCTCTCCCCTCTTGTTTTTCAGTTCAACAGGTATAACTTACAAAGAATTAATTATCCCTTCACAAATACTTCATATATCTATGTATGTATGGAAATATCATGACAACCCAGGTTATTTTGTATCCTTTACTATCCAAATCAAGGCTGTACGAAATAAACATTTTATTCAAAGACATACGTATTCAGGGAGGGCTTTGTTTTTGTTGGTTAATACCAGAGAAGTTGCAGATATGATGCTTATATTTTACGGTGACTACAAAATAGTATATGTATGTATGTGTGTCATAAAACTAAATCAAAATAGAAAGGGTACGAAAAAAATTAAAAATAAACAACAGACGCCTCTGCTTTTTCTTCATCTTATTTTAAATGAAATCTTTGTTATTAAAAAGACATATAAATTAATTTTCGTTGCTTTCTCTATTTGCTTGTAATTTCCTACAAAACTTTTTTTTTTTTTCTTTACTGCAGCCTCTCCTTAATAATAAGAAAAATAGTGGCATGAGAGTTGTAGCATAGAGTTGTATAAGTTAGTTTGCTTGTTTCACATCTTATGATGTAAATGCGGTGTGTCAACATACAACCAATTTTGAGCAAAAATCAAGAAAAAAAGAGAAAATCCCAATATATTTTTGTATTTATCATATACATACAACCCGATATATGAGCCAATTAAAGGCTTTGTATTCAAATTTGTGGGATTAATTAAGGTACCTTAGAATGTTAGCTATAGTTTAAGCCTTTCTTTGATTTAAGAAACTAATATTGGCAAGGATGCTATGTCCAATTTCAAATAAAATCCATCCATTTATCATTATTTTATTGTGACGATCAATTTGGGCTACGCTCAAAGGGTGAATAAGAATTTTTTTTTTTTATAGAGACGGACAATTTTTCGATAAAGAATAAAAATCAAATCCACACTCAATTTTGAGAAAACCATTCTGATGTGCTTTTTTGTTGACAGCCCAAATATGTAGAAAATGACCCAAATGTCTATAAAACCCCTTGCAAGTACATTAATTATCCTATTGGGACGACAAATGGAAAACAAGAGCATAAAACAGCGAGTCTCTTAGGTTTGTACAACATCATCAACGCCTCGCATGTCCATATCTATCAACTTCCTCATGGCACACAGAAGGAAACTCTAATTAAGAGTCATATTTGCTTTATTGTTGTTACTTTGTATGTACAAAGAGTTTTGCTCCATCCCCTCGCTTTAATGTAAGGAGTACACGAAAGACAATACGTAGTTCAAAAAAGACATTATCGAACCATGATGAAGAAGGGGCACAAAGTGAGTGTATATGTATGTCTTCACATACATGATTCAGGTGCATAATTGAAAAATAAACATTTTGAATCATTTTATAAGTTACATTTCAGAAACTAGGGAAGCTACATTGACAAAACTTTGTAAAGATGTTAGCACATGTGTTGACACTTCTTATCTTCAATGTAGCCTTCATTGACTTTGATAATGGCCTTAATGCACCACTCAAATCTCTGACAGGTGGTACTAAAATAATTACAACTCATGGAATTCCAATGCTCATCAACGAAACCTGGATAGCTTCTAGATTCGGTGCCAATTCCGGCATAATTCGACATAATCTTGCGAGTATGGAGGTCACATTGTTTTGAGGCAGAATTGAATATTATTCTCCAAAAAGGACTGTGCAACCTTTGCTGTGAGTGACGGAGAACCATCTTGTTGAAGCTCATATCAATGCCAATACCGTCAATAAAGACCTTCTTTTTAGATCTCAGTTGGTTTGTGTTCGGCACGAAGTAGAGGTGCAATCTCGATTATTTTGTCTCTTTGTGAGGCCATTTTCGATTGAATGTGTTATGTTGTTTTTCAGTACACAGAGTTTGTCAGCTGATGGGGTTTTTCTTATTCCTTTCGTTTATAAGTGTCCAGATTTCAACTATTCAACTGATATGTGAGTACAAACTATGGATAAGAAAGAAAAGCATATTGGCAGTTCTAGGCCGCAGTACTTAGGTCTCAAATCTATTGTCTGGGACATGAATGCAGACGATAAATGATAGAATTGGCATTAACCTATTCAAATAGAAATCTATATTCATAAAACAAAGTGTATATAGTTATTTGTTTGGCTGTGGAGGATTCATTTTTAACAGTGAGCGTGTGGAGCAACAGCTCATATTAAAAAAGAAAATAATTACATTATTTAAAATAAAAAATAATGAGTGTGACTTTAGATGAGATTTAGTAACGAGTGTGTTTAGTTAAAGCTCACTGCGTCATAGTAAAAAGAAAAGAAATGTAGAGTAACTCCAAGCAATGCCATATCCTCCCATTTTTTAAATAAATATTATTTTTAGTCTCCTCTACGATACATAATAGGAATGTAACGAATGTTAATGTTTTTATCCGAGCTCTAACTTGAAAAAAATATCCAAATTCGCATCCACAGTTTAAAAAATGTGAATATATAATTCCTATCTCGTTCCACAAAGACCCCCGAGAGGTTTTCATCTTACCCTTGAACAATATAATTTTGTTCATTCCTTATCTTACTACATTAAATATTTCAAATATATAACCCGACAAAATTCACAAATTTTGTTTGTATCTCTACTGAAATGTAATCCACATCTGAACCATTGAATGGCAAAAAAATTAGAGAAAGGAGACATAAAGACAGAGTCCCAAATCAACAAAAATCAAATCGAACGCTAAAATTACAGGACCAGTAATGTATCAGTACCGTAATCACAGATTTGTCAAAGAAACCAATAAATACTACTATTGGAAAAATTATTAGGGGCCTGTGCATTAATAGATATATGATGCATCACTAGTACACTACATAAGTGCATACTAGGGTTTCTTATTTCCCGGAAGAGTTTCTTTGTGCAGGATCTCGTTAGTAAATAAATAAATACGTACTTTTCTACTTTAACAAGAAATAATACAATTTAAGCTTTCCTACCCATAAAATAAACATATATTCTCAATTCTCAAGTTTTTAATATATATCATGAAATTGCCCGGGTTATTATTTTTAGAGCATGCAGGTTCACCTTCTTTTTTGTTATTCCGTAGCCCATTGCGGTCCCCAAGAATATAGTAAGTGATGAACCATCTCATTTTTGGTAGATTTTTTACAAGGGTAGGTATTTTAAATCCGGAAAATTTAAGTGTATATTACCATTCATTTCAACTATTACTTCAGCAATTCCCAAATATTTTGCCCTTGATTATGGAGGTCCATAGTAAAGTCAATTACTATAACCAATCACCTTCAACCTGGCTCCTAACCTAGCAGTGGCCTTGATGAGGAACTCCATGTCCATGTTGGTCACTACCTCAAATATTGAAGCCCACAAGGAATTCAACAGTGTTATGTGCTCATATATTTAAGTATCTCTCTCCAAAAAACCAACACATAGTAGTCCAAGGGTTCAGATCCGGCAAATTTCCTTTTCCAAAACATTCTACCCGGTTTTCTACCCGATTTGAACAAACTGCACAACTTAAAAGTCTACCATGACACCAAATATGTTGACATCAATTTAAGGTATTTAGCATCATTATTTATGGAGTTATTTGTGTCCTTTGGGGAGTGCCTGGCACGAAGGCACATAATAATGGCCGCACAGCGTTCGTATTTGGAGGATATTTAAAGGATTTTGTGGTTTTCTCAAACAGCTTCGTCAGCTAAATCTGATGAGGATACATTTATAAACATAGATCTCAGGTTTTCCAAGATATTGAGGTCTAAACTTGTTCTGGATTTAAAATCCCTAGCCTATATACATATAATTAAATAAAGCTTTTATTAAAAAAATAATTAAATGCAGGATTCCCCAACAAATTACATATTTTCCGGTAATTTCCCATAGGTGTAAAACCCCGATCGGGAAACACTATTCCAAGGAAGAACCCCTTGTGTATACATCAGTGGTACTTTGGAGGGAAGAGGGGGCTTGAGCTCTACTAAAAGTGTATGAAGATCCATCCCCCCACATCTTGCATATATTTATAAGTCTGTTTTTGGTTTCATCACATACGAAATCCAAAATATTCGAACAAATCCGACCAAAATAGAACCTTCTTTTCATTCTCTCTGTTTCTCATCTCTTCTCTTCTCCCTTTGTCTCTTTTTACATCTGTCTCTTTTCTTTTACCTTCATTCTTTGTTTCTATTAAAACCTGCAACGCGGGAACCCGGTCCTAGTTGCTAGTATATATATATATACAATAAACCTATTTATAAAAGTAATTATAGAATAATGTTGATAATTTTTGGGGATAAGCCCCCAAACGATGAAAACTAAGAACTCCCCTGGCATACATGAATAGCACAACCCTTCTTCACAACCGTGAGGAAATATTATGAGGAGCATTTATTCTAGATAGGTATGTGAAAAGTTCTATCAATTCTCATTTAAGTCATTATAGATAAATGTATATCAACCTATATATGTTACATGTAGAATGTATGCATGAGTAAATTATTATTAGAGAGCAGAAAGAGATAGAAGAAGAAAAGGGGCACGAGACGACATTTTCTGTGTACCCCCCATAAATCATGTTTCATTTAATATTCTATATAGCAGGGGGAAAATGGAGGAACAGCATGTATATACATAGTACCTTACATATATATATATATACATAGGTATGTATATATTTTTAATTGCTTTCTATTCTTCCTCTCTTTCTCTTCTGTCTTCCCCAATAAGTTATTTATGCCCCTCACAACGCTTTGGTTGTATATATATATATATGAAAACAATAATAATAATAAGATACAGTATCTCATAAATTATGAAATGAATATTGTATCAACTACCCCGACTACATAGAACTTAAAATGAGATATACATACACACATATAACGTAGAGAGGGAGACGTGAGGGAAAGAGGACTCTATTCATATTTCGAAAGCATTTATAGCCTTCTTTCTATTTGTAGGAATGGAGTTTGAGGAGAGGGTGCACTACCTATTACCTAGATTAGGGTTTCTCTAATGTGCCTTTGTCTTTGAGCGGGGTATCCCGGGAAACATTTTTTTAAATATTGGGATCCCTTTAGTGATTAAGGAATAAGGTGGTATTTAAGTCTTTCCTGTATTTTAAAAAGAAATGACACATTTTAAGCTATTCTTTCATCATGCTTTCAAACAAAGTAGCAAAAAGTACTTGTTAGCTTGAGTAGATCCATAGTCGTAGTCCATTATTCCCCCCCCCCTTTTTTCATTTTCCCTTATGTCATTAACAAATTTTTCTTCCCTTTACAGAATTTAACTTCTACGTTTAGATAAATTCATGGAGGGTTTGTTATGTTTTAATATTCAAGGCGTTTAGCAGACAAAAAAAGTTTTGCTTCAACTCCTACCTTTTAACAATATTGATGATGCAATCTTCGTTTCGAAACTTAATACATAGCTTTGGTCCTATTTCATGTTTTTTTTTCATTTTTATCATTATCAGAATTAGTGTTCCGCTTGTATTTTAGTACTTACGGATTACATAGAAATTTGAAGAAGAATACAAATGGCATCCACATTCAATTTTCAGAAAAATAATTCATACTTACTTATACGTTGAAAGGGCATATGTTCAATGAACCCTGATACAAAATATATTTTTATTGTATATATATTCTTCAAAAATATGGGACCCCTGAATGGTGTTTTGAATAAGTAAATATTAAGTGTTTTGACTCACGTCACAAATAAACAGACTTCCATTATGGCGGTGCTGTCCATTAATTTGTCTCGTCACGTAAAAACGATATAGTGCTTCAAATATTTAGTCGTTGTTATTGTTATCTTTTACTTATTGATCACGTTATAATTATTTTACTTTGGCCAATAAAACAGGGAGACTGTTTTACTTAAAGCATTTTTTGGTTTTAGAGGAGAGACATAATAATATTTGCCCTAAAGCAGGGCACTTTAATGTTCGCACCTAGACATGTAAATCATATGGGTGCCAGTATGTAAAAAAAGAAATCAGCAAAGAGCATGCTAACCCTGAAAATTTGATAAATGTTTTGTTTTTGCAAGCAATTCTGAGAGGAATTAAATAAACACAAATCCAACTCTGTATGTAGCGAAGAATTACTCAATTGTCCATCCTCAATTCTAATCTGAGCCCAATAAGGACTTACCCTTAAACTTATCAGTGTTACTCCCCATCCTTCATGAGCACTCTCATTCTAAGCTTACTTTGTGCAGCCGTTGTTTAACAACTAACTTTGAGTGCATAGACTGGTAAAACATTGTTTGTTGTTTTGGTCACTAGCCAGAAATTTTTGGGGTCAGATTAAAAAAAATGACCCCGATCTACGAAGTATTGATTCATCAATCCTGGAAAAGGCTGTGTTTCTTTGTTGCAATCAGCTCCGAAATAGACAGTGTTGACATTGCAAACTTCTTCAACCTAGACAAGTTCTTTGTCTAGAGAGTCTGGAAATGATTAAGAATCGATAGCAAGGCATGCTGATCACAAGATGAGGTCAGAATTTGAGTGGAGTTCTTTATGTGGGCAGCATTTGAGCAATACGCAAACGCAAAATCTGGACTGATGTCCAGGATACGCAAGGAATTTCGAAATCTGCCAAAGGAGACTGGCATCATGCTCCCATTTTCGAGGTCGAGTCAAGACAATTTTTGACACCATAGGGGATTTTATTGAATAGTAATATATATATATATATATTCCTTTAGCTTATATTTTACATTTGTTTATTATGAAAATTGGATGGTTAGTTATAGAGAAAATCAATTTAAAAAAATTAATTTAAATCTTGCACTCCCAAAAATGTAAGAGTAATGAAAGTAACTTCAGAAAATAAAAAAACAATGTTCCGATTATCAGCTATAAAAAATATTGCACGCATTTTAGATTATATTACCAACAACTCCATATATATACAATTTATCTGTACATATTTGAGTGCCTTGGAAGATGGGTTGACACATACATCCAAGGCTTCGCCTCTCTTCCTCCAGGAGGGATGACTCATTTATTTTTTATAAATATTTATTTGCTAAAAGGCTTCCAACAGCTTATTATTTTGTTATTATTCTAGAAGTCTACACAAGGGGACCATTATCAAATACCCTATTACATGATACATGATATTACGTATAACTCAAATGTACTTAAAAAAGAAAGTGAAAGCCTTCAAAGAGAAAGGAAAATGGCTTCTGGGTATTTCCATGTCAAATCAACCAATAAAAATACAAAAAATGTCATCCGATCCTCTCAGATTTGGATGATTTTTGGCACACAAGCTCAAATGCATGAGTTGACTAAGTGTGCCAAATTTCAGCACATAATTCTAAGTTGTTCATGAGATATGGATACTTGTCCAAGTCCCTTTTTGGACCAAAATTTTGAACGTCACTTTCATGTTTTTTTACGGGACGCTGCTTTTTCTTCTATATTTTCCTATCCAAAAGAGATTACCTCTTGAATTTTGGTATTTCGCCATTTTAAAGTGTGAGAATTCCAAAAATGAAGTCAAAAATATAATATTTAAATGTCTGATGACCTCAATTTTGATTTTAATAAAAAAAAAATGAAAAATTGAAATATACCGACAAATACTTGATCAAGAATACAAAAAATTGCCCAAGTCTTACGATAATGAAACTTTGGGAATGTGTTTTAAATATGTTGGGGTATCATTGTTCTAAAAATCAGCTTGGTTTTTTTATCATAGCCCTCAGGGTAGGACTTCAAAGTTTTGATACTTTTCTAAGGAAATTTGGTTAATTTTACGTACATGTTTATATCTTAAACCTATTTTATGATTTAAATAGACTTACAAATGAAAATCGAACTACAGTCATTCATAATATTGATTAGAAGTTGACAACTTAAAAGAAAATTTTACTAGTTTATAGGAAAGTTCTAAGGAAATTTGGTTTAATTAATTTAAAATTAACCATGATCCTTCTGGATATTTTCCATAAATCTTATACTGCACCTTTCAAAAGATCGAAGAAAGACCTTAAGTACTTTTAAGTTTTGCCTAAAATTGATATCAAGGGTCTTATTGACCTATCGACTAGACCATAACTCAAATGGAGATCTGTAGTTTCTAAATCGGGCATATATCCCTTGTTAATGCTCAGCTCAAACGACTTCTCAATAAGTACTTGAGCTCACTTTCTCCCTCAGGGGCTG
The DNA here is from genome assembly GCF_016086655.4 of Lepeophtheirus salmonis. Lineage (NCBI taxonomy): Eukaryota > Metazoa > Arthropoda > Copepoda > Siphonostomatoida > Caligidae > Lepeophtheirus > Lepeophtheirus salmonis. The sequence goes on along the minus strand of NW_027290288.1, from coordinate 3,033 downwards.
CTGTTCAAAGGATTGAATATTATGCTAAACCTATCTATGATTCGACAACAACGGTGGATTAGCAGAATTCATTAAAAGTCTTACGGTGCATGACCTCCATCAAAACTCGGACTCAATATTAAACCAAGGAAATTTATTTTCTCCCCTGATGAGATCTTAAAGAAAACATCAACATCCCAGCCACTGACACCTGAAAATGAAGGGTTCACCGTCATATAGAGAGTAGACATCCGAAGTGTACCAAAAAAATTTAAGAACGTTAAAACTACCAGGCTGATGAAAATTAGGGAATCTCTGCGTTGAATAGTAAAAGGAAATAAATTTACTTCACAGTTCCAGATATCTAAAAATTGCCTCTTTTTCAATAGTCCTTCTAAGGACTATAGGAAGCTCTTTAATAGTATTCAGCATTCTTTCGTTGATTGTCCTTTTGTGGGAATACTTAAAGAGTTCTTATCATTTCACATAAAAATGATAACCCACAACATAACAGAAATTAAAGCATTAATTTTATTCGGTCTTTCATCCAGAAAATCGTCACAGGAAAGTCAAGCCATGCATTTTGCTTTATTAAGCTCCAAGGCTCTCATCACATCAAAGCTAACTAACTGTGAAAATATTTGCAGGTTAGATTTAAGGTCAATAATTATATCTCCCTCCACGAGATATTCTGCTTTTTATCTCAAAATCCCAAACTTGGGATGATAGCTATGGGGCTACGCCCTTGAGGTAATTCGGTATAGTATTTCTGATTTCCTACAATACTGTTCGACGTTGAAGGGGATAGTCCAACGGTATAAACAATATATGAAGAGATCAACGTTTTAAATAGAAGAATTTTTCAGGAATTTTACATTATCTTATCTTTGTTATTATAAATTAGTTAGTCGATACTTGTTTTGTTGTTAGGTTTGGTTAGTTGGTGTAATTTTGAGCTATAATGCCTATTTATGTTTTGTTTTTTTAGTAACGCAATTCTTCCTAACATTTTATATTGTTTTAATTCTGTATGTATATTATGAGCAATATAAATAAAGACCTTATAAAAAAAGATGACAACTTTTAGGGGTTGAAATGCAAAAAGAATTAATTAGAGATCACACTCCTTTGTTCAATACTGTTGAGAGCAATCAAGTAATTAAAATAAATTCATTAAAAAAAAGATAACGAGGAAAGGGAAAGCCACTCGGATAAATATTGCCTGAAAGCACATACCAAAGGCTAAACTCGAATTAAAAAAAACGTATGTCAATTAGAGTGTTCTGTTTTTGAGATTATATTCATTTCAATACTACATATAAATGCCAGAATCTTTCCAAAAATGTATAAAAGTCAGAACAACAATGAGAGTGACATTTTTTTACCAATACGAAGTAGAAAATTGGTTTGGAGTAATAATAAAAAATTAAAACCTCAAAACGACACAGTTTAATGTCAAATTCTGATATAATAAAAATACGTTTATAGAAAACGTTCTCTTAGATACCAATCTTTTTCTAGATAGAATACATCGCATACAAAAAACATGAAGTAAAAAAATCGGATAAAGTCAACTTTTTCATCCTTTTTTTAATATCAACTTCATGGGAATTCTTGTTCATGTACCCCTGAAAAAACACTTTTACTGTAAGATAAGATAAAAATCCTCGATGATCTATCAAAAATAGGGTCTAATCAAACACGGGTTGCCTCCTAAAAATGGGGAGTTTCGTTATGATTTTTTTATTATAAGTATCCCAAAATTGTGGTTTTTATATACTTCCGAGACTGTCGTAAAGGTTGTTTTTGAAGCCTTGCGTACTTCCCATCAATCATTTTTACGATTCTTGACACTTTGACTTGACAATGGGTCTTTTATTGGAAGCTTAGTCATCTTTATTCTTCAAATGCCTCTCAGGCAGCTTCAAGAGCTACTTTGGTGGGTTGACTACATAACATTGTTTGCTTCAATGTTATCTATAGCTGCTTCAACTCGTTTCCTGACTCTTCAGACCGTCTGGTTGCTCAGTGAGAGCCTGTTCATGACGTTGGTGTTACCCGTGCAGACTAGAACGGCAATCCCATTTATTTTGCCTCCCGTTTTCCACTTAAGAGTAATTAATCTAATCTGAACAGCTTACTTCACTTATAAAACTATCAGACTAAAATGTGTACAAAAAAAAAGCCTAGGAAACCTCTTAAATAATTATTTTAAAAACATTCCAAAACTTATCAAACACCCTGTATAAGGAGAAAAGAAGAACAAGAGATAAATCTAAGATAATATCCTATGGAGGGGGGATTCTCTTTTAGTGACTAACCATATACATATGTATATGAAATAAGTCAACCATAACGGCCCTTCCATAAATGTACATAGGGCAATAAAATTACCCATTCGTGGTTACTTTGTGTGGTGCCTTCGCTTTATGTCATGTCCCATGAAGCAAATTCAAATGGCATTTATGTGTGTGTTCCATACTCAAATAAATATATATACATGCAGAGTGAAAATTGAAAATAAATTTCGGAAGGAAATGTGTCATAAATTTTAGAGTAACAAAAAATATAGAAGAAAGTATATATTACGGAATAATAAGAATAAAATGAAAACAAATATGACAATAAATTATATAAGTAAAGAAAGAGAGAGAGAGTGAGAACAAAATAAATAAAAGGATGTGAAAGGTTCTGTGATCCCTTTATTATTTGTAATTGATCAACTTGGCGAATTTGTTTTGTTGTTTCCAAAGAATAATATGAAAAGGCAATTTGTACATTTAGAAATTGCTTCATTTCCTCTATAAGGAAACAGAAAAAAGACCCGAAATCAGTTGGTAATAAGCCAAATAAATCAATCGTACCAACTGCTAATTACCTCTAAATTACTACCAGACAATATTATTTATACACAGCTTATGTTTATAAATTACATATATATATATATATCTTATAATATTAACATTAGTATTTTATTCAATCATATATTATAATATTACTTAGTGTATTTTAATAAAAGGGTAGCTATTTTGTATTTCTATGTTATAGCGAAGA
>NW_027290287.1:0-665 GCF_016086655.4 Lepeophtheirus salmonis | reverse complement strand
ATCCCAAATTCCTGGGCCTCCTTTTTAGATTTCCAGACAGAAGGCGACGTTATTTTAGGGCTTTTATTCAGATAACAGATGGTTTGTCGGATTTGTCGATATAAATGTGCCTTTAGTCCCCTGTCTAGAATTACACGCCACTCATTATCCTCATCTCATAACAAGAGTATGGATATTCATCTAAAAATCAAGTTAATGATGAATACATCAAGTCAGACTTTAAATCTACTGTAACGGATAAAAAACGTCGAAGTCAATTATACGTAAAATATCTTCATTAAACATTTTGCTAATAAATACATTCGTTATACCCTCAAAAATCATAATAAAGCAGGCAGATGATAATCACATCAGTATTTTAAACAATGATACCATGTGTCTTTCTCCCCTCTGTCTCCTCCCACGCGTTTTTCTCACAATATTATCAACTATATTTATGAATAAGTCGGCATTGACTTTCCGTCTAGAGTTTTTCCTTTTCATTTTATTTTTCCCAATGTTTGCCTGAAGAAAATAATGGTCAGACAGTCCATTGGACGATATTCTTGCAAGATTTAATCTATACTGTAGCATTTGCCCTGTTTAAATATCCCACGTTCACCACTGAAAATCAACCGTTCACCCTTGTAAAGCGGACCGAAAAATCTTCCTGACATACGGCACTG
>NW_027290286.1:0-590 GCF_016086655.4 Lepeophtheirus salmonis | reverse complement strand
GTTGAACTCTAATCTTCTGGTGCCTTACGGAGGGGGACCACACTAGGAATAGATGGCGATAGGTCTCTACTTTGATTTTACATTATTTTTTCTGCAGGTTCGAGGTCTTATTATTAGTAAATAATTATAGCTAAGTTAACGTGAAACCACTTTTGATTTGACTTTTTGAAGGGATTTTGCAGAAAAAATATTGCATTAGTGTGGTCAAGGTTCATACATAACTCATTCAGACGTCTTTTTATTAAATATATCGTGTTATTCTCCAGGACTCTTCCAGAAAAGGCTTTCATAACTCTGCTGATGCTCAATGTCGACAGAGTAATAATACCCAGAGTGTAGTGTCCCACTTTCAAGTAGTCCTGATGTGTTTCACAAAGTTGCTTAGTTGCTCTCCCCAAGAAGTTGAGGGAATTCAGGGAGGGCTTCTTACCCTGTAGTTATACGAATGAGGTGAGTTAATCAAATTTGTATCGTTCTTCATTACTTTGTAACTTGATATGATAATTTAAGGGAGAAAACGGTATTCCAAGAGCGCACCATTTTGGTGAATATTAAATAAATTGGCTATGAGATTAAAGAAATGCACGTTA